>NW_010541548.1:0-30844 GCF_000687285.1 Phaethon lepturus
CCCGCTATTTTTTCCCCCTTTTTTTTCCACCACTGCTTTCCTGATTACACAAAGCAACTTGGGAGCTGAAATCCAGGTTGTCAACTCGCGGTCGGAGGGCTGTAAATCACTCCCGGCCCCTTCACAGCAGAAGTCTTCCGCAAAGGGCTCACCTCCAAACGGTCCCTGAACATCCAGAGGTGAGCCAAGAGCCAGATTAACGTGAGAGAGGCTTTGTGCTGGGAAACGCTGCACCAGAGAAAAATGTTCTCCTGGGATGGAGATAGCACCTGGACTCTGGGGGAAGCCACTAGGCTGCAATCTCAGGCAGGAAAGCAGCACGCAGCCTGCTTCTGCTCACAAACCTCCCCCTCAACCTACTCCAGTGACGGACTGTCCTCTGCCTCTGTTTCCCCAGCCATCAAATTGGGGAAGAGAAAAAAAATCTGGCTTGCCCCCACAAGACACTGATATTTCAGGAGATTTAAGAAGAGCGTGAGTGTTTGATGAAGGACTGACAACATTGCCACCTGCTAAAACAAAATGCCCGTCTGACATGCATCCAGAAGGGTGCTCTTCATGCTACCATGGAAAAAAAAAAAAAAGTCTTTTTTTCCCCTAACCTGCATGTCCTGGTCCACATGTGCCTTTTTTGGGGAAAAGATCTCCTGCTATACCAAACCAACAGGTGTCTGGACTTATACCTAGCAAGTTCTAGCCCTGCCTTATACTTGCACATCATGGTGCCCATGGCATGGCCTGCCCATGTCCCCCTGCGTTAAGTGGGAATATTCCCCTGGCTGTTTCCAAGATGGGAGGAGTTATGATGGGACCACACAGCTTAGACCCTCACCTTCCTTCTTCTTTCAGTCCCCCTCACCTCATTTGCATGTTTCCTTTCAATCACTTCTGCAGAAGTGTTTCTTGCTGCCTGGTAAGCTGAAATGGGGAAGTTGCCCATGAAATACGCCCAGAAATCTCAATAAAAAGGAAGTGCATTAAAGTCAGACGAGAAGGAAATGCCTTCCCTCCTCCCCACTGTCTCTTCATTTCAAAACTTTATTTTTTTCTGCAGGTATTTACTAAGCATCGCCTAGGTGACTAGAAACAACAAAAAAACACTAAGCACAGACAGTGATGCTGGCCTCACTCAGTGGGCTGCTCAGATGCTGTCATACCACATTTTTTTCTTTCTAAATTTGGTGAGGAGATGCAAGAGATCCACCACAAAAGGTCTCTGTTGATGAAAAAGAGCCTGTCCCAGCCCTACAAGTACTTACAGGAGTAATTAGGTTTAAGCATGTGAACACTCCTATTGACTTCACCGCAATTGCCCACAGACTTGAAATGAAGTATGCACCTACAGGGTTTTCTTTTTGGAGACAATCGGCCCAAACCTGCCAGCGACTCCCGTAGTCCGAGCCAGCCAAGGATGCAAGGCGGAGCAGCCCTGGCAGGCAGAGACATAGCTAGCAGCCATGGGCCAGCAACAACTGGGGGCTGAATGGAATCACAGCAGCACTCTTATTTCAGGCAGAGATGCCGGACAATCCGCAGGGAGCTGAGGAGGGGCAGGGAGGAATGCAGCCGCTGTCACCAGAAGGCAGGAGCTTGCTGGGCGTGGGGAGGGGAAGAGGCGATGGCACACCACTACCTACCGGAGGCGAGAGCCTCCGTGTAAACGGGCAGAGGGAAAAGCTGTTGATTCCCCCAGCAAGACAGCCTTGCCTCCACAGCCGGGTTTGTCTCCTGGAGGATGCCAGCATGAGCTCCGTCTCTTGCAGCGCTTGGCAGGCTTCCACCGCAAGCCCAGGACTGCCCGCCTCTCAGAGATGGGGGCCTTCAGTGAACAGAGCTGACAAAAAACATGCTTGGATGATGAAATCCAGGACCAGAGAGAGGTCATGACATTAGCTCTTACTCGTCTAAGGTGCTAAGATCATTTGGAAACACCAGAAGTGAAGCAATGAGGAAAGGGGTCTCTACATCACAGAAGATGTAGAGCTTTGCTGAGCTTTGCATTGCTCCCGGGGAGAGAAATTCCCAGTACTGGACTCGGCTGGAAAATCCTTCTGCCTTCACAAGGTGGCTGTGCTACTCGACCTGTGGGGAAGGTTTCCTGCCCTTCTCCCTGGCATTCATCTTTGAGAAAGACAGCAGATATGACAAGAAAACTCATACTTCCTCCAGCATCAGCAGGGTCCTGCAGGACCACAGGGAGAGGAGAGCAGAGCAGGACCCGCTTTCTAAACTCACAGCTTGCAAGAAGGGAGGGAAGTGAGCAGTAAGTGACACGTGGACAGAGTCACTACCCCCATCTCTGTGGGGCAGGGAGCATTTAAACCCACTATTCAAAAGCACAAAGGCTGGGCCTAAGGGACCATGGAGAAAGAGCGGTGCAGGAGAAATCCCACAGCATCGCCCTGCAGAACAGAGGCACCTTCTGTCCCCTCTCCTCCCTCGCTTGCTGCCAAGCCCAGGTGCATCTGTCTGAGTCATACCATGCATCCAACAACAGTAAGGTCAGCATCAGTCCCACAGCTGCTCATGTCCTTTCACAGAAACAAACCTCCTGGTCCCACCAGGAAGCGGGTAGGAGTACAGCGGACACAGGAAGAAAAACAAAGAATTAATTCATCTGTTATTTTTTGGCACAGTTTAAGCTCGGAGAACCACCATAAATCTCCGCAGCAAAACCACACCCCACTGCAGGAGCAGGGATGCCTGGAGCACCCAGAAACATGCTGCAGGCCACCAGAGAGCTTCCCAGAGCTCTTCCCAGCAGCAGGAGAAGCAGAGGAGGTGAGATACCAGGAGGGAGCGAGTCTGGCTCTGTCGCTGCGGGAAGGAGGGCGGCAGTCCCAGAGAGATAGGGCCGCACCAGTTCCCATTAATTACACAATCACTCTGCTATGTAGGACTAGTTGCAAAATCAGTTGGAGGCTAACACATGGTCTGCGAAAAAAAAGAAACAAAAAGACTCTAGTCCTGCTAGCAAAGAAATGCAGCCCAGGAAATTTTCTCCAATGTTGATGGGGTGCAAACCACTGTCAGCATAAGGCCCAACGTACAGTCGCTTCAAAGGACGGTCCTTTATAGGTGCCATCAGCTGCCAGCATGGTTTCCAGAGGTCTATGCCTGTATGTCGGTGGTGGGATCCCACCCAGAGAAGGTGTTCTCACAGGAACAGCCTCACATCTTCAGCAAGGACTAAGCAGCCCTGTCTCAGATGGAGACCCTGCACTTCCACCATCAGCCCCCCTAGGACAATGGAGTAGATGGGGGTCTCTCTGCAAAAAGTAGTGCATCCTTGCCTCTGCCACCCCAAACCTCTCTCCATATCCCAACACCTCCCCAACCTCTCTACACCATGCACATGCAGCCCCCACATTGACACCAGCCTGTCAGACATCAGCACTTGCCCAGCCCCCCAGGAGCCCCAGTTTAGTGAGAGGGGCACACCAGTTTGTATGTCAGCCGTGTAGATGGTGTGGTTTATACATCAGCCTGATGATGGATAGGGTTTGCCCATCTCACCTTCATCCCTAATTCCCGGTTAGCTCAGTCCAGCTTACTCTGCCAGCACTCACTTTTGGGCAGCCAAACACAGAGGCCAAAACAGGCAGCCAGAGATAATCCCAAGGAAGCAGGGTGTCTAGCAGCCAAAAGCAGCACATTGTCTCCTTCACACCAGACCAGCTCATTACAAGCTCCAGAAGTGTGCTGTCAGGGGGGGCAGGGCATCTCATCTGTGCAATTAGCTCAGGGTGCGGGGGAAGGGGTCCAGTCCCAATGATGGTCCCCGGCAAGCCTTCCTCTGCCCTGGCCATGAGTCAGGAGCGGACGTTCCCAAGCCGATGCGTGACACCATGGGTATTCAGGGAGGGGGTGCTGTAGGCGGGAGCTGTCTTGGCTCAGAGCTTTTGCCTGGCCCACGTGCTCAGAGGAGCGCCATGAAGAACATGTTCAATTGTGGGCTGGGGCCAAAGAGTCAACAAACACCGTGTCATACTAAGTCTGAAGTACTTGGCTTGGGATCAATGATGACTTTCTTCCTATGACATCCAAAGAGGTGGAAACGAGAGGGAGGGGAAGCCGGATCAAGAAGGAGGATCCCACACACATGCACACTCCACTGCTACCCCTCACCCTCATGCAGAATGGAGGAGGGACCCTCCTTGTGGGGCACTTCATGGATACACCCATAAACCTGAAGTCCCAAGGGTTTGTTTCATCTCCCAGTGTGAGGGGAGATCCAAGTTTATAAGCCTTGTAAGAGAAGGTGCTTTTGCTCCAGGGGTGATACAAACGAGGACAAAGGATGAGGGGACTGAGAGAGAAGGAACAAAAAGGAACATCTAAAAGATGGGTTTAAAAGTGGAGGAGGAGGGAAGCAAAGAGAGGTGGCATAAGCATTTAACCAGTGTGGTTAAAGGAGATCCGAGCCCCTGGTGTGCTAGGTGCTGTGCAAACAGGGACAGATACCACCTGAGCCACTGTGGTGAGCTACCATCCAGATTTTGCAGACCAGGGCTGAGGCCAAGTGACTCAGCCAAGCCCTGGAGGAGTGCAGTTGGTCCAGCACGTCTAGCCAGCACGGTTACTGCAGCGTGCACCATATCTGTGTATTAGGTTAAATCAACAAAACTATTGGGAAAGAGACAGGAAGACAAAACAATGGCTGTAGATAAGACACTCCCAGCCCACGCAGGAGGGTCATTACAGGACAAGAAGAGAACTATTGGCCCGAGGAGATGGGCTCCATCTCTTTCAGACGCCTCTCCACTGCAGGGCCAAGCAGCAGGACAAAGGACTCCAGTGGGATGAATAAGCCATAAGCAACTGCTGCCAAGAGGTTGTGCCCACACTGGTAGACACTGTAGGAAACGTCTATAAAAGGCCTTCTTACAGCATTGCATTGGCTTGTCACTGATCTTCACTCACAAAGGTTTGGAAAGCTGCTGAATGAATCTGAGCTTTGAATGTCCATTGAAAATAAATTGAGTGGCCTTTGCTTTGGCTAGGTGGATTAGATGGACACTGGGCACCATGTTTAGCATGAGGGACACAACCTGCAATAGAGGCACCACCTTCTTTCACCAGGTGGCATCTCTGTGATGAATACTGTATCACCCAAAGCATCACCCAAAGCCAAGTGACACATTTTTTTTATAAGCTTGTAGGATAGTACCGTTGTGCAAGTACAGCCCTATGCCCAAGCCATGCTGCTCAGCTGACCAGCACAGCACAGCTTTCGAGAACTGAAATACAGCTTCTGCCCGATATAAACTTATTAGCTCATTTGCAGCTGGCTTGGCGCTCTGATGGAGTACCGCATTGTGCAACACAAGCAGTTTTAGCAACCATTAATCCCTGCCTCACATTGCTGGGCTGATTACTCCAGCTGGGGTCAGGGTAGACTAATGGATAAGAAGGAACCCCTAAGCATCATCTGATAGTTCCCACTTCCAGGCTATACCCTCACTTCAAACTGTACCTTGTCCTGGGGAAAGGCATCTAATCTCAGGTTAGGGTCCACCCATGCCTCCCTCACTGAGCTGGGCAAAAGATGGCAGCTGTTATGAAAGGGCAGGCAAAAGTTTTGTCATGTATCCAAAAAGCCTGAAGACCAACCCATGCCTCCATCAAGGGTAAGGATAGTCATTAGTGCTCTGAAGTGAAGCCCAACAAAAAGATGAGGCTTTCTGCAAAAGGGGCAGTTAAGGCTGTATGCGGGAAGATGGCAACTGGAGTGGAGAAGCAGCAGCAAAGTGCCACCCCACAGGAGGGGAAGCCCCTCCAGAGCAGGGGTGCACAGCCTGTATATCACATTAGTTTGTCCTTGGGGACAGCTCAGCTCAGACACACTGCTGTCAGCTCCTGTTACGTGAAGCTAAGTGACAACTAGAAGGAGGCACTTATTTTAGGAGGAAATAATTATTGCCATCACTTTTATTGGGGAAGAACTTTGCCCCTCCCGAACGGCTGGCAGTTGTGGTTGGTTGGCATCTGTCAATAGTTCAGGGTTTGTCGATGCTGATGGCTCCGGAGCAAGCTTTCACTGGAAAGGAAACTGCTTTTGCAGCAGAAAAGCACATGCATGCACAAGCACAGAAGAAGAGATCATATTTTCCAAACTGTCTGGCAAGGGCTTGATAAAAGGCATTGCACATGCTGTCTATTTAGCTGCAGCAAGCCGCAGATACCTAGAGCTGTGAGAGGGGCTTCTTGGTAATGCAGAAGTAATCCCTAGCAAAGCATCCATTTTCAAAATGAGCATGTAAGCAAAAGAACCGAAGACGTCCAGCTGATGCAAACGGGCATGGTTTTATGGCGGAGTGTGGGGTGGTGCTGATGTACACCAGCAAAAGCGTTCGGGCCTACACGTCTGTGCAATAGCAAGAGAAATCCAAATAAACTGAGCTCCAAATAAACAGTCTTGCACACCTCAGACCAGTTGCTCCCAGGTGGCTCCAAGTTTTTAGACCACCAGGTGCAAGTCACCAATCAAGCTAATAATAGAAGCCCACTGACTGCCATTTCTACTCATTAAAAAATCCAGCTGGGTTTGCTGATGTATTTTTCTCTTTAGCCATGTAGTCCCTGGATGGTTATCAGACACACCAGGCTGGTATGAACCACGCTGCTCCTTTGAGATAGCGTAAACCCAGGTAGCTCCGTCTCTAAACACGGCTGCTCACCCCGTGTGACTTAAGATGGAGCTGTCGACACTAGCCCTGCTTCCAGCCCCAGCAGCCCATCCCGGGAGTAACTTGATTAAAGCAGCAAATAACAGAAGGTATTTTGTCCAGCCTTGTTGCAAATTCTCCTGCAGAGGATGGCGGCTGCCAGCCTCCCTGCTCATGCATTGCACCAGCCATGGTGGAGTCCCCAGAAAGCTGCCGCAGACCTGCCCGTGAGAAAGACAACTCTGAGTGCCGAAACCTGGGATTAAGACACTCCAGCGGCTGCCTCATACATCTGGTGTGTGTTAGGATGGATACACTGGCAAGGAAAACAGACATGGGTTCCAAGCGGGGATGGTTAACCCATTCATGACTGAGCCTCTGTGGAGCACCCAGACAGCCTGAGGACTGCAAGGTACCTGGCCAAGCCTTGGGAGAGTTTAGCTCAAATCTCAGCAGTGGCCTGTGCTTCTTTGCTGATATTAGGAAGTCAGGGAGCAGTTCAGACACCTAAACATGGGTGTAAAGTGCCAGTGGGGATGCCTTGGGTAACCTAAGGTACCTGCCAAGGCCTGGCAGATGTCCCATGGGTCCAATAGGAAATCACCTCTTCTGGGTACCAAATCCAGGGCAGTGGGCGAGTCCTACAGTTAGGGCATCTCTTCCCCTTCCTAAACATCTCAGCCTCAGCTGTCTGGCCTTGCAGTAGAGATAACCATCATCTTTGCTCTGAGGCAGTAGGCCATTGGGGAAGCCACAGAGCACCCACCATGGTGACACCCTGACCTTGGCTGGGCACTGTAGGTGCTGTTCTAGTACCTATCATACTGCAGTCACGCCATGCAGGACAACTGCCTTCCCAGCATGCACAGCACCTCCTAGGACATATTTTTGACCCATATACTAGATGACCATGACCCAGAACAGAACCTGGGTAAAGAGGCCTTTGAGTCCCTATCATGTAACTACATACCTGTGTCTTCCTTTCATTGATGCACATCCTCAAGGTTTCTCCTTATGAAAGGCTTGAGGAGAACAGAGCCACCTCATGAGAACCCGTTCCCCATGCATTTGGCTTCAAAGCATGCCAAAGCACCTCCTCAGTGAGCCAAGGGACTCAACCTGATGGGGAGCTCGTTGGACTCATATTAAGGAACAGGAACTGCAGCTACAGGAGACCAAAGCTGCTGCGCGAGCTGGGTGTTGCCTTGGGCAGAGCAGAGCTCTCCCTCGCCTGCGCCGAGCAAGCAGGCAACATCCTTCCCAGACAGGTTCACATAGCCGGATTTTACTGGGAAGGCTGAATGTGGAGGATGAAGTGAGAGCAGCGAGTCCTTGCAGCGTTTCCTCTGAGCCCCTGAGGACCACAGCAGGTTTGCACTGTCAGTCAGAGCCAGATTACAGTCCCAGGAACCTGGCAGCCACCAAACTCCCCTGGACCCTGGGCAACGACTTTCTTTGGGCCAGGGCTTCCACTCCCCCAAAGAAAATGCTGTTCCCAATGAAAACGCGGAGCCGAGGAGGCCTCGGAGCACCTCCCGGCCAGGCGGGCTGCCCAGGTGCGAGTCCGTGTCCCGACAGCGGCAGCAGCCAGGCTGGAGGAGTGCCCAGCAGGGAGTCAGCCCAGCTCTGGGGAAAGCCCCGAGGCAGCAAGGAGCCCGCTCAGCCGCCGCGCGGGCCCCGCAGCTGGGTATGTGGGTCTCGGGGGTGACGGATGCGAAGGGAGGATGCAGGCAGAGCATCAGCCAGGGCTGGGTTAGCGGGGTCAGAGCAGAGAGGCCCAGGATCCCCAGGGCACACCGAGGTTAACCACTTCGTTGTTGCAGAGCCGGCTGTGATATCTTCTACCCTTCCAGTTACTGCTAGGAAAAGGGCTTTCAGATTTTGAGAAATGCCTGAAACTTCCTGAAGCAGCACACAGTACAAAACCCATGTGTCCGGGGAGGATGCCCAGACCAGGGGGTGGAAAAGTCTCCGCCTTTTCTCCCACCTTCCCAAACCATCCCTCCACACAGCTCGCACATCTCTAGGCTGAGCTCGGCCATGCCGGCGGAGCAGGACTCGTACTGTTTCAGCGGCAGCAAGCCTGGGAAAGCCCAGGCAGCTTAACCCCTGCGGCAGCAGGGCTGCAGGCAGACCCTGAGCTGTCCCCCTCCTCCATCCCAAGGCCAACAACCCCACCCTGTCCCAAAGTGCCATCGTATCCCCTGACAGCAGCTCTCCCTTGGGAGAGGGGATGCCCGCCTGCTCCATGCAAGTAGTAAGGCCCTGCCATGCCCCAAAACTCTGCCTGGACATCTCCGCTTTCCTCCTGGCTGCAGATTTATTGGTGCTGTCGGACAAATCAGGCCAAGCAGAGCTCGCCCCCTCGTGGGGTGCGGCCAGGGGATGCCTGGGTCCCCCACAGCCGGAGGGGTTGGGTGCCCCAGGGGTGCAGGCGAGACGGTGCCCCTGCCCCCCTTTCCTCCAGAGGAGCAGGAGCCCGAGTATCACCTCAACCAGCAGAAGGTGCTTTTTCACCCCACTCCAGCAATGCTGGTCTGGCAAAACCTCCTCTCAGCAGCCCCAGGATGGTCCCCGGGACAGCCAGCCCAGCTTTGCCCACAGCCAGATCTCTCCAAAATCCGAGGGCAAAGGGATCCCCACAGGCTTCGGAGCCAGGCTTCCCCCCAAGAGTTTTAAAACAGCCAGCCCTCCAGCCAGCAGAGGGTCTTCTGTGGTTTAAAAAAAGTAAAATTCAAACAAAAGCTACTGGGCAATCCCCTACTTTACCACACACACCCCTCCAAACCCATAGCTTTACATTGGAAAATAAGATCAGAGGCAAGGCAGGCCAGGTTTTTTGGTTTTTTTTTTTTGCAAGGAGAAAGGGGCAGTGAAGGCATGAAGGCACCTGATACCTCCCTATAATTAGAGACAGTTCCTTATCCCTAATGCTACTGCCAAGGCACCCACATCCAATTTGGAAATGCTGAAGTATTGCCCAGCTTCATTAAATTATCCGTCTGGCCCTACCCTGTCCATTTCCCTACTATTTTTCCAGTTTAATGAGCTCAGTTGGATCAAACTGTGACCAGTTACTCCTGAGCAGGGATCAGCCATCCCTCCATCCCTCCCCCAAGGAATCCGGTGCACCAAGGGGTCCAAAGACTCTCCACATATCAGTTTTCCCAGACAACCTCCTTTCAACTATGGGTATACTTAGCAACAGCAGTCATCCTAGCAAGGACCCTTGAGACTCCTCTAAGGATCTGGAGAATTCAAGACAGCTGGGGATAGACATGGCAAAGAAAAGCCTGGGGCTTGCTAGAGCAACAGAGCCTCTCCCCAGGCGGTGACCATACATGGGCTGCCAAGGGCTCCCTGAAGCTCACGTGGTGGGAAGCCCCAGAAGGAAGGAGATGGGGAAATCTGGGAGAAGCCAATCTCTCATCTCAGACCCTATAGGCGAGAGGAACCTGCCTTGTGGCCCGTGCTCCTGCTCAGGGGTAAATATCCTGCAGAGCACAGCCCAAGCCATAGGGATGTGCACAGCCATGGATGTAGCAACTGAGGTCAGGGGCTGCCTGAAGCCCCCAGAGCTCTACGGAGCGTGCTCCGAATAACAGACCCTGTACATATTGGGTTACCTAGCCCTGATGTAAGGCAGGCTTACCCCACACCTTGAGCTCCCAGCCTCCCACCATCAAGACAGGAGGGTTGGTTCCTCCACCCTGCACTGTGTTGTACCATTAGGACAGGACAACCCAAGCAGCCACCTCCCCAGAGCCCACCCCAGCTTCTCACTTCTTTTGGGAAGGCTTCACATCAGACTTACACTGCAGTGGTTTCCCATATAGCTATTCCAGCTCATGGAAGAGAGCGTAACACCAGTTTGGTTTAGGTGGTGTTACACTGGTGTCAGCAAGACTTTGCCAGTATGTCCCCATTTTTGTGGGGCAACAGCGTAAGCTATCTCCAAATTAGGATTTCTAGGACATTTTCTAATGCACGCTCCTCATCTGTGTACACTGGGCACAGTTAAATCAATAAGGTTCATTGTTTAAGCAAACCCAGCACCTTTTTTCTCCCCACATCTCCTCGCTGTGCATTTACACCAGGGAGCCTTGGGATCTGCTTTCCTGGCAGCTCCATCACAGGTCTCGCTGCTCACACCTCCAGCATGCCTTAAGCTGTCTTAGGAGCACTGTCCTGATGCCACCCATACACAGGTCAGCTTGAGAACAGCTTTGTCCTCAGGGAGAGGAGATCAGAGAGTTGAGGTAGCCACACAGTGAGAAGAAGTAGCCCCAAGCAGCAAGCAGACACTTCCTTCCTCCATTTTGGGAGTGGAAATCACCAGAGCCTAGCAAGTGTTTAAATAGCGCAAGTAAAAGCAGGAGAAGTTTAGAGCTGCACATGAAAGTATTACACAAGTTGGGAGGGAAAGTAACTCTCCATATTTTGAAAACAAAAAGGAAGTTAATTTTGCTTGGTACTTTTGCCCTCGAGTTTCATATTTCATTAAAATTCCAAAATGCAGCTAGGGAGGAAGGGACGTGCCACCCTGCCATCAGTATCACACACACGCTTTTTAAACGTGTTTCTAAAGGCTGTAAGAGCTGGAGTGCGACAGAACAGACCCCTCCAGACAGCCTGTTACTCAGCTGAAACTCCAGTGGAAAAAGAAGGGAACAAGCTGGCCCTGCTTTGCCAGCAGCCCCCCTTGGCTGGCCCTGGCCGTGCCAGCGTCCCTGCGCCCGCCGCAGCAAGAGGGGAGCCGGAAGGCTTGATTGCCTTGGGATCCCCTCCCCACATCTGCTCCTTGCTCCTGCAAGGGGAGCTGAGCCTGCGGCGGGGGCACAGCCGGGACGGAGCGATGCCGGGACTCCCATAGACCACGCCGAGAAACCCCTGCGCTCCCCCAGCAGCCAAGGCTTCCCCTCTGTTTCAGCGGAGCGCCGCGCACGGAGCCCTCCAGCTTCAAAAGAAGCTTCCAGTCAAGTCTTCAGCCAAGGCTAATTGCTGTCAGATGTCAGCCAAAACACTTGCTGCAACCATTAGTGAGTGGAGATGACACACCTTTCTCCTCTCATTGTCACTCAAGGGGTTGGGGTTTTTTTCCTATCAGTCAACATTAACTGCGCTGGCTTTCAGAAGCCGTGGGGAGAAATGCTAATGCAAGCTTTGAAGCGGGAGGCGAAAAATCAGGCAACGCCCCAAGCTCCCTGGATGCTCAGGCTGAATCCAGTCCAAATCCGAGTACTGCTGGGTGATATACCTCGTCCGAGCTTATCTCTATCTGCCTCCACCACAGGCAGATGTGGGCTCTGCTGCTGGTCTGTCGCCTTTTAATCCCCGTGGAAAGCTGTCCACACTGGAGCGAACAGACCCCACATTTTACAATCTCTGCTGATAAAGCAACAGAGCAGAGTGGAGGCACAGGGAGATGTATGACCTTACAAAAGACAGCAACCATCCTGAAACACGGCCAGGTTAATTCAGTCAGAGGCACAGGGGACACAGCAAGAAATCAGATGTGCCCAGCGATTGCTGCGAGGAGGCAGCTGATCTCCACCCACTGGTCTTAAAGATGGGGCTGATTTTAGCTATGGAGCAGGTCCAGGTCACCAGACCCCTCGCTGAGCTCGCCCGCTGTTGGAGCTGCGGTTCTCCACTCGATCAACCCCCCTCCCATGGGCTTTGAAGTTCAAAGGAGATGAGACCTTTGGGAAGTCTAAGTCTCTCCCTAGTTGGAGGAGCTTGTCAAAAGCCTGCCAGAGCATCTGACCCATTTCAGCCTCATAGGTCATCATCGTTTTGGCTGTGCATCCTCCCTTCTCACCATCACCCCCCCCAGGTATCCCAGCCTCCCAGTTTCCCGGGACTGGAAGGCAGCCGTGCTGTTGGGGTACCAGGTCCCCAGGCCTCACCTCTCGCTCTCCCCAGGGGATTCATCTCCCGCTCGGCTGGCACCTTCCGCACCCTCCTGGCACCCCTCCGAGTCTGACATCTTTTCCCCTGGCCGGCACAGCGGCCCCGCGCACAGCTCCGGCGTGAGGGTGCTGCCGCCGTTTCCGCTTTTCCTGCGCTCGGCAGAAGTGAGCTGTGCCGGAAACTTCATGGGCTGAGGGTTTGGGGGGATGGGAGAGGGGCAGAGGGCAGGCAAATTTGGGGGGTTTTCTTTGTTTTTTTAAAACTGTTGGGACTATTTTAAGGTTTTGCCTCTGCCAGCAGCTCGAAATCAGGAAGTGCTGGGCTAACCCAAAAGGAAAGTGGGGGGCAGAGACATCTCCACCATGGCACGGAGAGGGGTGACCCACCAGCACCCCAGCTGCCCATGCCACTTTGGGGACAGCCAGTATCTCTAAACCACAGCACCCTACAGTGCCGGGTGCTGCCGCAGGAGCTACCGAGGTTGTCCTGACTTAACACTTCCCAGAGCCCACTGGAGCCGCAGGGTCTGCTTCTGCCCTGCAGCCTTCACCCCTCACCTCCCTTCCCAGCTCTTCTCCTTCCCCACAGCTTTCCGTTATTCCCACCGTGGCAGGAGGTTCTGCAACACCTCCTGGGGCTTGGGCTCTTATCTCTTTGTCTCTTTGCCACCGGTGAAGGGCAAGTCCGGGAGTCAGTGACGCAGGCTGGCAGGAGGATGCCAACAGAGCATGGTGGCATGGCCTCGCCCTTTCATCCCTGCAACGAGGGGGATAAGCATCCTTAGCTTCAGCGGTGGACCAACAGCAGAGAGGTCCCCCATCCCACCAGCACGGCCCCTGCCAAAGCCTCCCTGTCCCCACTGGGACCTCCACGACGAGGGCAGACCCTGCTGGTACCATGGCATGGGTCAGGATGCAGCCCCCCAGCAGGCGACACGCGCCTCTCCCGCCAAAGCTTTATTTACACCGCTGCTGCCAGGTCGCAGCTCTTTGCAAAACCAGAGAGAACCAGCACCCAGTCGGTGCCGCTGAGCCCAGGGGGACAGCGGGGACAGGAGGGGATGGAGGATGGGCGCGGAGAAACGGGCACTTAGGACTCGCCAGCCTCGAACATCTTCTTCCTGCCCTCCATGCCAGACTTCTCCTCGATGTTCTTCCTCCAGTCGCCGACATCGCGGAGATCCTTCTCCTGGGTGAGGGATGGGCATGTGGATGTGAGTGGTGCTCCCCAGGGTAAGAACCCACCCAGGCAGGGCCCTTCACCCATCCACCCATAGAAAACCCCGAGTCAGCTACAGGAACCCAATTCCACCCACACTGTACATGTTTTTGGGCTGCACCCTCATTTTTCAATATCATGGGTGCCAGAGGAGGAAATACTGAGCAGGAAGAACAACATTATGGAAAAAGGTTTGCCCTCAACCCTGTCTATCACACAGGGAGGCATAAGCCCTGAAAAATAGGGGCCAACTGCTGTGTGGGCATGGGGGAGAGGGAAGGGGTACCTTCTCAGTGTCTTCCTTCTTGACTTGCTTCAGGTTGGCTCGGAGGTCCATGCAGACCTTGTGCTTGGAGCCCAGCAGGGCCCGCAGCATTGCATCGGCGGACATGCGCACCCTGCGCAGGGGCGGCCTCTTGAACTTGCCCCGCAGGTCAAAGAGCTTCTGGCTCAAGTCTTCCAGCTGCGGGGCGGAGGGGGGGGCAAGATGAGAGGGGCAGAGAGAGAATGGAGCGTGGGTTTAGTGGGACAGACACAGGCGACATGGGGAGACGTGAAGGATGGGTGGAGACTTCCCTGGACCGTGGCTCAGGGGGAAACTCACCTCCTTGGTAGTCTTCTGTAGCTTCACCTCTGTGTCATACCTCTCCTCATCCACTGACTCTATCTTGGCATGAAGTTTTTTGCACAGCTCCTGGGAGGAAAAGCAGAGAGGGATGTTGACTGCTAGGACACACACACATGATTCCTCTCTCCTGATCGCTCTGGCTTTGAAAGACCTCACTCCAGAAGACCAGATGGGGTCAAGACCACATGGCAAAGTGTGGCTTGCAGGCCAGCTCCTGGTCTCTGTGCTACCGGCTTCATGCAAATGCTGCCTCAACACATCGTTAGAAACACAGCTTTCCCGCCAGCCAGACCCCTTTGTTTTTTGCAGAGACACCCCAGCTGCCTCTCAAGCCAGTTCCACATCCATCCAGCTCCAGGGCACCCACAGGTGAAAAGGGGATCAAGATGAGAAGGCCAGTCTAGATCCACCAGGCTGACTGATGAAACCAAATCTTTTCTGCTCCGGCACAGTGAAAGGATTAAAGAAATCTTTACCTGAAGTTCCTGCATGGATCCTGGGAGCGACAGAGGAGGGCAATGCTCTGCCAGGTAGTTTTGCTTTTCCACTTCTTTAGCAGCTGCTTCTCTTTCTATTTCGGTGGCAGCGAGCTGGAGCATAGCACTCTGGAAGGCAGCAGGAGGATGGTCAGCATGGAGTGGAGGCAAGTGAGAAGGGCAGAGGGGGTCGGTGAGGGAGGGGGAGCCCTGATGGAGAGACAGCTTGGGGAACTCCCCATCAATACCAGCATCTCCAAGCAAGGGATACTAGTGGGGACCCTGTGCATCATGGCCTCTTCCAGGAGGGAGAGTGCCAAGATGTGGCTGGCTCAGGATGGGATGGATGTTCAGGACACACCTCGCCCAGCCCCAGCAGTGCCGCGTACCTTCAGGTGCTGCCGACGGGCAGTGGCTGCCCTCCTTTTTTTCTGCAAGTGGGAGGAACAAGAGAAAAGAAGGTTATCAGGCACCCATTCCCCTTACCATTCCCCTTTCCCATGCAACCCTCCAGTTTGCCAAGGACCTGCAGCCCTGACAGGGAGTTGGCTCCAGCTGGGATGGATAGCTCGACACATAGTTGGTCCCCAAACCAGTGGCACTCAATGAAGAGGCTCCCTGCTGAAGCCAGCTTTGCCAACCTCAGGTAGCTAAAACCTACGAAGTGCCTCAGGAGAAGATAATGAGGGTGATGAACTTGAAGATACACATATCAAATATAACTTCAAACTTGGCTTCTTGGGACTTTTAGCCTTTTCTCTAATTTCCTCTTCACTCAGACATGTGTTTTGCTTTGCACTCAAGCTAACGGCCCCGATGCCCCTTGGGAGCTGTGGGATATCTTTCTGAGAGGTCCAGGGCATACCCAGCGAGAAGGATGGCCAGGCAGGTGAAAACATGAAGTCTGTGTAATTTCTTGGAGCTGAAAAGACCCAGCGCAGGTGACACTGAAGGGGGTTCATCACAGCTGGAGGACAGACATGACTACAGGGTCTGTAGGCTGCTCTGGCCAGGAGAGATGGAGGATCACCAGGCTGCGGCTACAAGACACAAGCCAGCTCCTCTTCCCTGGGAGGCCAGGTGAAAAATAATTTGGGGACCCTGGAAGACCAAGCCGGTCCTTCTGTATCTATGATGTGCTGGAACAGCAGCGACAGGTCTCCTATTGATAAAAGCAGCCACAACTTTGATGTGCTGCTGCATTGCAGCTGTTTCCTCAGCGTTTCGCCCAGAAGACCGAGCAAGGCTAAGTGTGGCTGGGGCAGGGGAAATGCACCCTGACATCTGATATGCCATGGTGGCGGAGCAGAAAGCAGCACTTGGGCGTGAGTCTGTGCTGCATAGAGGAGGAAGTGGATAAGGATCTGCGGGGCGAAATGTAACAAAATCTGACATGTTTTGCATATGCAAAAGGTGCTAAGGCCCTCCTGACAGGGCTGGAGGGCTCTGCAGAGGAAAGGCATTCAGCTCAGAGATGCAGCTGCACCATCAGCCGGCAGGATTTTGCTCGTATGAATCCAGGCATGGGCCACGACAGAGCAGCTCCCCCGAGCAGTGTTAGTCCAGAGCTCGTTCTCCATCTGAAAACCGGTGCCTCGGCAAAGAGGGCCGTCCCAGCCTTTTCTGGGGAGCACGGGGTTTGATGGGGAATAAAAGCACCTGTTGGACATCAGCACTGTATTGTGGAGTTTGCATGTCCCTGAAATCCTCTTTTCTCTCAGTGAGGACAAGCTCGAGCTTGTGGTGTTTCAGATATATGGGGAGGTGCCAAGCAGAGATGAAGGATGGAGCAACTTGCTAAGAGGAGATACGGAGTGACAAAGCCACGCACAACCCTCCCACACCTTCCCCTGCGTTCCCCCAGCCACCCCCAGGCTTCGAGCCCAGCCCTGCTCCGGCTCTGCCAGAAGCCGGGAAGAACTTGCTAAGGATGCAACCCCCACGCCGCTCAGACTCCCCGGGACCCAGGTCTCTCTGGATCGCCTTTGAGAAGCGGTTTGGCAGTGCTCGGTCGGCATAAAACGAGGGATAGCTGTGGGGAAGGACAGAGGATGCTAGGCCAAGGGCTGGGTGGTGGAGGAGAGGTGGCTCTGGACCACCGCTTTCCCAGCACCATCTCGTGGCCAGCTGGGGAAGCAGGAAAGGAGGGAAAAAAGCATCTAACTCCAAGCCAGGAGGCAGAAAAGACCTTCAAAAGGGATTTTTCTTCTCCTTTCCATCTTTACCAGGCGGAGTCAGCAAGAAAGCCTTGCCATGAACCATTCTTCCCCCCCACTACACCCAGCAGCTGCTTTTCCTAAGGAGGAACGGTGAAACCAGAATTGATGTCATGAGCACTGCTAAAGGAAAAAACCCAGCAAGAGACACTTACCTCCTCACTGTTCAAGAAGAGCAGATGGACAAAGAAAGGAAGGAAGAGAAAAGGGAAAGGGGAGAAAAACGCAGTTAGCATCCTAATTGGAAACAAGCAGAGGAATCTTAACAAGTGTAAAAAGTTGGCAGTTGAACAGAAGTTTTCAAATGCCAACAACATATTAGAGACAGAAAAATGGGAACTTACTCAGACATCTTGCTTTAGATGGTTGTGAGCCTGCAATGAAAACCAAGAAAGAAGGTTCATGATTATTCATGCTGGTGGTGACTTTCTTGGGTTTAAAAACAAAGTGAGATTCCTCTAGAAAGAAAAAGAGGAACGGGTTTTCTCTTATTTCCCAACTTCTCCAAATTTTCATCATATAGGGAACTAGGCTGCAGTTTATGGACAAGAGCCAAACACGTACCTACTCACAACCACACAAACCCCAGCACTGGGGGACTTCTGGACCAGACCGAATAGTGCTGGGCCAAAAAAGGAGAGATTTGTGACAGTCATTCCTGCAGGTATGTCTCCTGTTTGACCCCCAGGAAACCATTTTTTGCAAATGAAGGAAGAAGAGGAAAAAGCTGTTTTCAGTTTACCGCTTCACTTTGCCATGCAGTCTTGCCCCACTTCATGAACAAGAAATACCCCAAAGCCTGCAGAGCCTTGGCAGTGACCCCAGGTGACAAGGAAGGACTTCAGAGGGTGCTGCCGCCAGTATTTGCATCTATCGCATGGGGCAGGGAAGCCTGTTGCAACAACCTCAGCACAGGTGACATAGAACGGGGCTGAAAGTTGTTGCTGAATTGGTAAAGGCATAAAGAGTTTCCCCAGACAATTCCTTGCATTTTCTTTAAGTGGAAATTTTACAGGTACCACGCAGCATATTAGGGAAGAGATGGAAGAGCTCCTTTGTTTTGCTGTAAATTGTTTCCCCATAAATAGAATTTTGCTTTTCTAGCAGGGCAATATCTCCTACTTGTATCTTCTAATGGAAGGATGCAGGAGTGTCGGCTGAGCCCAAATTAAGCTAGTCCTTTGCAGAGCAGGCAAGCCTCCGAAACACAGCCATCTGCAGACCTGGGAGGCTCTGTCGGGAGGTGAAGTGTTAACGGGGGCTCATGCCCGAGGGAGGAGGCACAGCTTGCAGGGCCAAGGAAACTTTATCCTGGAAAATGTGCAGGCCCATCACATTACTTGAGGGAGGAGGGGGGAAAAGTGCTTCTAAAAATGGTCAGGGAGCTGCAGAAGGAGCTGCAGCTGTCTCCTCGGACGGCAGCCTTTCCCCGGTGCCAGCCCCCGTGACTCAGGGAGGTCGGGGCGATGCAAAGCAAAAGCCACCGCAGGTGGCTGGGCTACAGCTGAAGGACGGGGCGGCTGAGGAACGCCAGCTATTTTTACTCACGTCCCTGCCCCGCGTGCGCACGCACCCATTTCGGCGACAGCGATGCTGTGAGCGCCGAGGAAGCGAGGGGACAACACCAGGCTGCAGCTCGCTGCCTGCAACGTGGGCTTTCAATCACCTGTTCTGGCGGGGGGACACAGTAAATTCGGATGTCGGTCCCTGTCCGAGGGTGTTTTTGGGGAGGAAGGCACTGCAAGGACCAGGTTGGGAGCTGGAGGAAGGGGTGTAAGTAAGGAGCATTGCTGAGTTACCGCAGGCAAGGGTCCCACGTCCTATGGCCCCGGGGAGGTCAGCATTAGGGAGCCTGCAGCTCCGCTTGCCCTCGCCACTGAAGCCAGAGAGCAGAACCAACCAAGGGAGGGGAAGGCATGAAACCAAAGAGAAAGGAGGCCACTGGAAAAGAGAGAGGGAGATTTCCCAATGCACAGACCCCCTCCAACAGGCGAAGGATGGAGAAGGTTTTGCTAGCACCCCCGTTTCTCCCCGCAGGTCATCCCCACCTGGTATTTATCTCCCTAAAACTCAGGTGGGTGAGTCTGCTCCCCTGTCACCCCCTAAGAGCAAGCTGGGTCATTAAGAGACATGCAAAACAGCTCACCCAAGTCTGGAGGAGAAAATCAGAGTCCCGCTGGCCGGACAGAACGGACTGGCGAGCCGCCGGCAGCTGGCTGAGTAAGGAGGTATAAAAGGGCTTCTCGGGTGGCTCAGCAGAAAATCCACCTTCTCTTTAAGGGCATGGAGACCTTCTCAGACCAATGATGTGCAAGAGTCCCTTGTGCACCTCCCTTGGCTGGGGCAGCCGGGGACGGAGGGGTGGGGAAGGGGAGGACATCTACCCGTGGGGCGGGCAAGCGGAGCCACCCCGGAGGAGCTGGGAAGGTGCTTTTCCTCAGGACTGCTGAGGAGGGAGCCTTCCTCCCCCTCTTCCTCCCACCAACCAGCCAATATGGGTTGTGGGGAGCCCAGGCTCCCTGCATACAGCCATCCATCTGCAAGGCCTCTAATAAAATTTCCCCTTGGAGACACGGAGTGGCTTATCCATGCGTAAGGGCACAGCTCTGTTCGCCTCCAAGGGCTTCGGAGCAGCTTCAAGAATGAAGAGGTGAAATATCCTGCACCCCACAATCCACTGCCAATAGCATGTGCAAGAGCAATCCCTCAGCCAGCCAGCCATCACTAGTATGCTCTTCTAACCTCACTTACCACACGGGAAACATGTGCAGCTCCTCCCTGTGTGAAATATTTCAACACAACTAAGGTTTTTCATAAAACAAACCTGTGGAGCTGCTGCAGGCAGCCCCGAGGCTCACTGCAGCATGGGGGCTGGGGGAGGCAGCGGAGCGTGGGGGGGCAGCCCCACACACCAGCCAGAGAGGTAATCCCCCATGTGGGATGCCCCAGACCCGTATCCGTGGGTCCGAAGGAGAGGCAGGGGGGAATGGAGCTGGAAATACTCACCGGCCCCAGCCACAGCACATGCAATGTGCGTGTGTAGGGGATCCCATGGAGACAGGAGCCCAAACAGCTCCTGCCCTCCTCCCACAGCCCGGGCGCTCCCTCCCCTCTCAGCCAGGGTTTTTTAGGCTGATTCAGACATGGCCCTGACAATATTTTCCAGGTGCTTCTCGGACGTTATATAGATAACGGCAAGTCTGCTTCTGCAGGCTTCCTGTTTCACCACCTTTAGCATCGCGCAAGTAATGCTGTGGATGCCAGTGAAGGAAAAGCAGGTCTTGAGACAGGACTGGTGTCTTGCAGGGGTTTGCCCCCATAGCAGGTGGAGGAGGGAGAAACCCCTAGTGTGGGAGAGGCTGGGTCCACTCAGGATTTATCCCTATGAAACATCAAGAGGTACATGGTTTAGGTAGTGAATATTTCAGTGTCAATGTGCACTGGAACGTAGGTCTGAGCTACCCCCTTGCAAACCCGCCATGAAACACACGGCAAAGGTGCAGTTCAGCAGAGGTTTTGGCTGGTTTTTGCCCTCATCTGGGCTCCTACGCAGCAGCTGTGGGTCAGCACCTAGTGAAAGAGCTGGGCTTGGGAAGGGCTGTAACAAGGATCAGCCTGATCTAACCCTGCTCTCCACCCACCTCCTGCACATCCATGTCCCCCGGGTGGTGAGCTCTAATGGAGACAGCTCCAGGCAGACCTAGAAAACAGAGAGGTTAAACTCCAGCAGTTTCTGCCCCTCAGGAGCATCCCTTGCTACGGCCGCTGAGGAAGACTCATTTGTAGAGGCATCACTGGGCACCCACCTCCCATCTGGACTTCAGCAAAAAATAGATAGTTTGGCAGGAGGAATGCCTGCTTGTCCCAGCTAAAGCCAGTTCCTCAGAAAACAAAAAAACAGAGACCAAAGCAAGCACATTTGCAGACAGCAGCCACCCTCAACAGCCAATAGCCAAAATCCCCTGTTTAGGGTGAGCCTAGCCATTTCACTTCTCCTCTCAAGTGCCAACTCCATAAGCCATGTTTGACTCTAGAGTTAAACTGACCATTTGTTATTCTTCACAAAGTCTCTACAGCCATTTTCTTTAGCTCCCCATGCAGCTACACACATTCCAGCCACTGCTGGCCCACTGTTCCTCCAGAGAGCAGTTCAGCTCTTGGCAGAGGGACGAAAACTGGGGGAGTTATCCATTCAAAAATTCCCCACTTCCAAGAAGTTTCCTTCAGCCCAGTGAACTGAAGGCTTTCTGAATTAGAGTCCAGGCATGCAGCACAGCAGAAGAGATTTGCTCTGAGTTCAAGGGCTTGCTTATTACCTTGTGATAGGGAAGTGTTGGCCTGAAATAGTTGAATAAAGAAGTTCAAAGGAAGAAGTCCCATGAGCAAAGTTTTGGCTAAAACAGATGTGTTTGTAGGATACAGAATGAGTGGGTGGTGAGGTGTGGTAATAGGGTGAGCAGAAGGTTGAGCCTCCGAGTCTGCATAAGGCTTTCCCTGGAGCTGCCTTGCACAGACATTAAGCTGTAGGGCAGCTCTCCTAGAAAAAGAGATAGGCCCCTGACCTAGAATGTCATGAGGAAGAAAACCAGTGAGGACCAGGAAGAATGGAAGAACAAAACCATCCCAAAGTTAGGAGCTGTGGTTAACATTAAGAAAGACAGAGGTTTCCAAATGAAGTAGTGTAAGTGTTTGAGTGATGAATGAACCAGTTCCTTGCAGAAAAACTCAAGGAAGACACAAGAAAGCTCCAGGCAAGTCCTTCAGAGAGGTGCTCAGCTCTGTGAATACAAAGTATGAAAGAGGGTATTGCACAGGGGTTGGAAATGAATGCACTGTTCATATTTGGGCACCCTTCCGGTGCAGCAGATGACCTTGTTCCCTTCCCTCATTCCCCTCCAGTCGTGCTAGAGGAATGCGCCACGGGTATGGTCAGCCATTCCCTGAGCTCTTTTACCATCCTGAAAGGACAGACAGAGGGAAGGCTGGCATATACAGGAGGTTCTGCCATATGCTATAAAGATGCTCAGGTGTGGCATTTCTGGCCAGGGTCCTCCAGGGAACCACCACGTGTTGGAAGGGCTAGGCTAATAGATCCATGCAAGCTGTGCCTCATGGCCATCTCCCACACCCTTACACCTTGCCTCCTCTTCAACATTTTACAAGCATCAAGTGGACAGGCATTATGGAGTGACATGACACCAGATGACACTATGTTTTATCTCCAAAAAAAATAAGCCTTCTGCTCAGCAGCAACTGTGCTCATGGTAAAAGCTCAGGCAGGACAGCTGAGTGAATCAGTGTCTTTCCTGCCCTTTTCTTTCCCAAAATCACATCAGATCAAAGCAAAGCACATGGCTCCCATACTGCCCAGGACACTCCCTCTCCCTCCAGTGTATCCCTAAAAGAGCTCCTCACGCTCTACTTCTGCTGACACCAGCCTCTAGAAACTACTACAACAGAAGGCCATCTCCTTTGCATCTTGTGCCAGTGTTGTCCTACATACCCCGCAGCTACAGTCACCCATGAGATGGAGTTAAGTCTTTTGGCTTTTCCTCTTCAGGGCCACTGCCAAACACCACAGCCTCCCTGGCCATTTAACTCCACGCCATCTTCCTTGTCAGGGCATGATATTGACACCCCCAGGCTGCAGGGACATCTCCAAACCCACCAGCAGGTCCTGATGGCACTCCTGGGTATTCAGCCGGTACCGCGCCCTCAGGAACTCGTAGGCTGCCAGCAGCCTCATGCTGTGCTTGACCATCAGGTACTGAATGACGCAAGTAGGTCCTAGAGAGTAACCATCCCTGCAGTGGATGAGGACACACTTCCCTTTCCCCAGCAAGGCTTCGATGCACTCACCGATGTCCCAGAAGCAGGGTTGCCCCATTTCATTATGACCCCCATGGAGCAGAGCCTGGATGTTGACCTTGAGGCATGACCAGCTGGACCAGCTGGACCTTACCCATTGGTAGATGCAGGGAATGACACTCAGATTGTGGTCACTGGGCAGGCTCCTCATGTTGATGATGCTGTCAATGCTGTTTGTGCACAGCACCCGCCCACTGTAGGTGGTGTTGAGGTTCCCTAGGTAGATGCAATCAGTTATCCAAGCAATGATGGGTCCTGCGAAGGGGGAACATGCAGGCTCCCCTGGTTTCATACTGGTGGACTCCTCAGGATGTGGGTTTTTCTTCCAGCTCCTCCTGAGGAATTTCTTGGAGCTGGCATGGGGCAGAGGGCTGGAATTGGGCTCGGAGCCCCGTGATAGTGGCAAGAAGAGGGAGAAGCAGCTAGAGGGCTTGGCCTTGGAAGGGAAGTCCGCTGGACAAGAGGCAGGGATGGGACTGGATCCGTGGGCACAAGAAAGGGATGCCTGTGCCAGGGACCCTGTGCTGTGGGCTACCCCTCCACTCTCAGCCTCTTCCATCTGAAAAAAACCCGAAAGTATTGGTGAAACCACAGAAACTTAGCTCTCCACCTGCATGAGCAAGGAGACACAAGCTGGCAGCTGACTTTGCCCATGGCAGCACTTGGAGACACTAGAAGCCCTGAAGACCTTGCACGTCACTGGCCCAAATACCCAGCCATCCTGTTCCCCAGGGACAGGCACAAACTGTCAATGCTCATCTGGACCTGCAGACCACTCCACCAGTCCTGGGGTGCTGGGTTGCTGGAGCAGCCATCCCCTCCTGATAACGGCACTAAGCAGAGTGACCAGTGTGTCCTGTCGGGTTGCAGAGCTACAGACACCACAACCCCACCCTTCTGTTCATGCACTTCACTTTTACTCATCACCAAGTTTGGACAAGAGCCTGTAGGAACGGAACAACTCCATACAGACGTGCACAAGTACTCACACGCAGGTGCTTTTGATATAAACATTGACCTTGAAGAGGGACACTCTTCGGTGTGGGCTGCTGGAGGGGTTTGCAATTCATTGCAAGCTGGAGCCGGGAGGAAGGACAGATTTTCAAACTGAAAACAGAGGGGTAAAGAGCAGCTGCAGGGAGAGGGCAAATAATAGAAAGCCCCTCTGGGTGAAGCCCCTTCTGATCATGGTGGAACATGGGGGCTTCAGTTTCCAGCGATGGAGAGGCTGTGTCCATAGCCAAGGGCTAGGATCGCTCAGTTCCCAGCTCAGCCCCAGTCACAGATCTCAATCCACACAGGAGCTTTTCCTGCTTCCACCCAGGACACTTGGGCCAAAAGGTGCCTCAGACCCTGCCACAGCCCAGCACTTTCTCCACAGCCCCAGGTTGTTTTGGCAGACCCTCTGGAATGCCAACAGCTAAAACCTCTGCCCAGTGCTAGTCCATGCCCAGGCCTCCAGCAGCTGATGTGTCCAGGAGGTGATCCCTCCAGCATTCCCACCGAGCTTGCCCCTGGATAGTATTACTGCAGTGACCTGACACCTGATCACAACCCTCCATGTGTCTGCACATCCTCAAACCCTGCTAAAGACCAGGACATGGTCCAGAACGTGCCTGGAGAACAGGCTAAGACTTCTATCCGCTTAAATGAGTACAATTGCAACATATCTCCACTCTCAAAAGGTCTGTTAGGCTCTCTGTTACAAAATAAAGCAGCAGCGAGAACATCATGTTAGTTAAAAAAAAAAAGGTGACCAAAAAAGAAGAGTGAAAAAGCACAAAACTCTACTTTTCCCAAGGTCGGACACTGCCCTACTAACCAGTGGCCACACAGGGAATGGTTCTCCAGAAATTATCCAATTCAAGCTCACTGGCCTTTTGCAAGACCCCAGAAACCACATTTTATAAAAAAAGCTGGCAGACCCTTGGCAGCCTCACCTACCTGCACAACACTGAGAGAGTGCCATGGGAGAATACAGCTGCAAGGAGATGGGCATCTGGAAGGTCTTCTGGAGGTGCTTTGCAATCAGGCCTGGGAAGGAAGGGGATGAACTCCAACTAGGAGAGGGCTGAACCAGGAAAACTCAACACCCAACCCCACTGAGCATCTTTCAACAACATCCCCAATGCTGCTTACTTCAGGGTGTATCTGAGAAAAGATACCTACAATTCCCCCTATGGAGCCAGACCTTAGTTTAGCACATACCCCAAAGTCAGGGGTGGTGTGGGATGAGTGCAACCAAAGCGGAGGGACCTTCAGAGGAGTTTGTTTCTGGCCTTTGCAGATGTGAACACATCCTTTGTCGCATCCGAAGTAAAGTTCTCCACCGGCTTTCTGTAACACCAAGGCCAAGTGTTTTAACTGGGCTGTCATCAGTGATGCCCTTCATGCCAAAATTCAGGATCCTATGACAAAACTTCTCTGACTTTTATGTAAATTAAGAGGAAAACGGTCTCCATCCAGGGCAAACCCAGATGCCGACTGGGCAGAAGCCTCCACCTGAACCAGCCACCTTCTTCACAGGTGATGGGGAGAACTGGCTCTTCCAAGGGTGCAATTTTCCTCATCCTAAATGAACAATGAATGATTCACGACTTGAAGTGCCCGTTTCCCACAGAGGGGAAGATCTGCAATGTCCATGTTTATGAGCAGGGTGATGAAATACTCATTTGCAAACCTATCATCTTCCCAGACACTGCTCACAGAACTTAAGGTACGGGTCAGGATGTTTGCAGGTCAAGGTCTCATTTCATCTCAGTTGAACTCCTATTCATAATTGACTTTGTGTTTGTTTCTGCTCAAACTGAACTGCAATAAGTGCCCGCAGGGGTTTCATCACCTCTGCGTGAAGCTAGCAAGGCCACTTGAGAAATCCCATCTTGTTGACACGCAACAAGTCATCATAGATGGGCACCCACTCATCTATAATGTCAATCTTTGGGGGACATTTTTGGCCTGGCAGCGTGAAAGCAATGAAGTTCTTGTGCTGCTTCTCCCCCAGCTCCATCCCGCTGACACCTGAAATATGGAGAAATGGGAGGTTTAGTTTTTTTAGGTCTGTCCACAAAGTTCAAATGGAAAGAGCTATCAGGGAGCATCTCCACGCATCCGTTACCCGTCCTGTTCCTTGGACTGGGCTGTTTGGGGCAGGAGGAAGCTCTGCCACAAGGGAAACCCTCCTCCCTTCCCGCCCATGGCAGTGAAAGGTGCACCAGGGTGTAAAGCGACCCTAAAACACCTCTGTGCCACCAGACAGATCCAGAAGCAAAACAAGCCTAGTCTGGGGCAGGAAGAGTCCCAGATGTGAGAGCCCCAGCAGCAGTCAGGGTGGGGGGAAGGGGGCAGAGAAAAGAGGTAGAGGCAGGAGAAAGGAGCAGGAAAAAGGGGGAAAAGGGTAGGAAAAATGGGATAGGGAAAGGGGCAGGGCTCCTTACCTCTCTCTGAGAAACAGAAAGTCACATCCACAGCAGACTCGGCCAGGGCAGAGGAGGAAGCCGTCACCCCGAAAGGCAGCAGCGCACCATCCCACAGCCCCACTCCCGCTCTCCTCTCCCCTCTGCTCCCAGCTTCAGCACAAAGACCCAACCCCTCCCTCCCGTGTGCCCCTCCAGAGACCCCAGCAACCTCTTCCCTCCACCCCTCTCCCACCGGCGCCTGATGGGGGGGCTCTCCCAGCACCCCTTCCCAGGACCTGGAGTTTCCCAGGGGCCACTTGGCCGACAGCAGCCATCCTTCCTGCCCCACACCGCGCAGGACCCTCAGCAAAGCTTCCCCCCGCCGTCGTGGTGCTTTACCGTAGGCGAGCGCAGAATGCCGGGGCCAGCAGGTGCCGGGGGCCGGCGGCTGCCCCCCGTCTCCCCCAGGCAGCCCTCCCTGGGGAGCCCGCAGCGGGGCAGTGTGCCGGGGAGATGCACCACCAGTGTCCCACGGCAAACCGGGTGGCTGCCGGGACCCCTGCTCCTTTGCAGGAGCCTCGAACAAAAGCCAACCATCGTCCCTGGGTTTTGATCCTGGAGGCATCCTGGTTCTCACATGTTCTTTTTCCTCCCTCTCTGCCGCCACAAAGGATAAAAATGTGCTTTAAAAGAAAAAGCTGCAAACCTGCGTAAGACTCTGCAAATCCAGGAGCTGGGACTCTTAAAAAGAAACTGTTGCATGGCAAAGTACACGTTTCACCATAAAATTGCGAGACATAATGATGCTAGTTACCGAATATTTATAAAACGGGCACGCTTGCTCATTGTCAGAAAAGCTTAGATACTCTCCAGCTCTCAAAAACTGTGAGAACAGCCAAAAAATCTGTGGCTGGAGGACAGCCAGCGCATACCCAGGCTGAACGATGACAGCCCGAAATCATTTTTGCCTCACAGCAGATGACTGGCAACAAGCACATATAAAGCTCAGCCTTCTCCCGGTGTGGCTCTCCTGTTTGATTTCCTGAATTGCAGGCAGAAATATCATAAAAATCACTGAATAAGGTAGTAATTTGCTTTGAGAGGGACTTCTGGAGGACAGAAGTCTTGGATCTGGATGTAGGTAATTGAGATTATAAACCTTAATAGCAAACATCTCAGTTTTCAGAACTTCTTGTCTCCTTTAACAGACCTCTGCCTGGCCCAAGCGCTGCTTTTTGCCTTGCCACCGATGTGCAAAGCTGATAATTAAATGCAGAGGGACTGTCCCTTGCATGAAGTAGAGGAACAAACTCCCTCTCTGCTGCCTGGGCACCAAGGACTCTGCAGACTGGCTTTGGACACCTGCTTTGACTCCCCTTAACCCACCAGCAAAACCCCCTTTGCCCCTGTGGTGCAGGAACAGGCATGGGCTGGCTCCTGCTGCCTGCAAAAAGCTACCTGGACACCCCCAGCATCGCCGCACGGGTGCCAGCCGGCTCTGCAGCAATGGGAACAGGCTCGCACCACAGCATCACAGCTTCCTCTCCCTCTCACACAGGTGTTCCATCTCCAGAAGAAGAAATCTTGGCTGGTGAGGCTCTAACAGGGGCCACGGACCAGAGGACACAGAGACCCAGCTCGGAGCACGTACCTGCCCTGCCCTCTAGATGCAGACGGGGGAATCCAGCACAGGCACAAGCTGAGGAGGAGTTGGTTTCCCTCTCCTTTAACTTCTCTTACTGCATCTTCCACCTGGGAACCCTCCTGCTCTGGGCCCTGCAAGTACAGTAGGAGCATCAGTTGGGCAGGAGATGCGCGGACATCTGGCCTTGGTGGATGGGGGACAACTTGCCAAGGCCATGGGGAGGTGAAAAGGAGATATTTGCACACAAGACGGGGCCATCCTCCTTCCCATGAACTGGCTCCCAAGCGGGCTGCATTCACTTTGGGTGAAATAAGCCACGAAACAAAGCCCAGCCCCACCAGCCCTGCTTCAAACAGCTGCCAGCAGATTCAAAAAGGATCCTGCTGGAGGAGGAGAGCACTCAAAACCTGGTTGAAAGAGCATGAGGCAGATTGAGAAGGAAAAGCAAGGATAGAGGAAGAAAGCGGCCTTGGCAGTGCATTAAAAACTGGAGCTGGGTGGAGATCATCCCCACCCGCTCACCTCTCCCTCTTGAGCAAACAAATCAGATTGCGGAGTTTTACAGCACCAAGGCTCAGCCCAGGTTGCCTGGAGCTGGTCCAGCCAGGCACTCGCTCCTGGGGTCACCAGCTTCCCCCCGGAAAGCGCCAAAGGCTTCTTCCCTCATCAGCTTTGCTCACCCAGGATTGTGCCAGTGATTCTGGCTCTCAGCAGGGCCAAAGCTAGAGACAGGAGCGGTGGTGCTGGTATTGGGGGTAACGTTTCTCAAGGAGGCGATGTCCCTGCACCTTCTTCAACCGCATCCATTTTGGGACTAACATGCATGGGCATAAGCCTGGCCCCATAAATGATGCAGTGAACCTCAAGGCCATGACTTCAAAAAAGGGGGCTGGAAAAAGCACACGCACAAAAAAATAAGAAATGCCTGTTCCCAAGACCTCCAAAAGCCCTTCTGGGTCCTGCATGGCCCTAGATCACCACACAGCATCACAAAAATACTAACCTGGCAATTGATTCCAGACCCCAAACCCAGTTCAGAGATGTTCCCTTGTGCACAGCCTGTTCCAACCTGATTTAACTCTGAGACTGAAGGTTGAGACCTTAAAGCATCCTTTTACAAGTCTTTTCTCAGGTGACTGATTTCCTCCTCCATCTCATTAGCAGCTGCTAGCAGATGCTGTTTCCCCAGCAGAAGCCACACTCCACCTGTTATAGCCATCTTGAAACCACCCTGTCATTTCTCCCCTCATCACGAGGCCACGGCAAAGCCTGGAGAATATTTATCAAGAAGCAGACACAGCAGTTGTTTATAGTTAAGCCCAGGTCATTAATCTCTGTCAGGAGTTTTCATAACCTTCCTCAGCTTCACCGTGTTTGTTTAAATCTCGGATAGTCACTCCATGGAGCTCTGGGTAATTGCAGATTAACTGCTTTTCAATATTAATGGCTCTTCATCAATGTGCCAGGCTGTCTCCCCTCCAAAGCCTAGGCAATAGCTATTATTATTATACTTTCCTTTTGTCTTTTGGGCCAAAATACAACTATGAGAGCCCAAATATTCCATGTGCTATGGCTGCTTTGTAGCAGAAGTATTTCGGAGCAGGGTCGATTCCCTCTTCCAGCCAAATGCAGCAAACTTCCTCCCACAGATGGCTCAGAGGAGCTGCTCCCAAGCCACCCCAAACTGCAGCATACTCAAGGATGGGTAGGGACAGTGGCACCTCTCTGATATCTTCATCCTTCTAGAAGGGATCTTTAGTTATGCAGCCCCCACCCCAATGCCTCCCAAAGCAGGGCAAGACATGTGGCCACAAAAACCTCCCAGATTACACGAAACCTGCCCAGAAGTGACATGAGGGCTGCAACCCAGCGTTCCTCAGGGTAGTGTGATCTGATCATGGCATGAAAGCAACAGTCTCTGCCCCTCCACCCTGGCAGCACCTCCAGGAGCCAGGGGTGCAAACCTTGCCGTGCCAGCACAGTAGAACCACATGGGGTGGGAGGGAATGTTGCATGGGATGGGACTCACCAGCGACCATCCCCACAGACCATGAAGATGAGGCAGCATCCACCCATGAGTGGTGGATCATCTTCATGGTCTGTGGACATGGTCGCTGGTGAGTCCCATCCTCTGAATCATATCTTGGGGTGCATAAGTCAGCATGGATTGGGAACACGCTGAGTGAAACCGTGTGGACAACCTGTGACTGATTTTGCTGTCTCATTTAGCCTCTAGCCAGGACACAGAGCATGCTTATCACAGAGGCACTAACAAGCTAGTCTTGTATCTCCAACACCTTCCTTGCCAGCCTGCCCTCTTTCTCCCCTCTCAAGCAAGAGGCTTGAGATCTGAAGCAAGGTGCTTCAAGATCTTGGTCTTGTTTAAAAGCCTTCACGGGACACATAAAGCCTTCCCAAGAACTTTGCTCTTGCTGAGTTATTCACAGCCGAAGAAACTGCCCACCCCAGACTGCCAGCACGTTAATCCGCTACTTTAAAAATATCAACGGACTCAGTGGTTTTGCATGAGCTTGAAGCTGTGTGTATTTGTCCCCCCAGCCCGCGAGTGGCTGGGATGAGCCGGCTCCTTGTGCCCACACCATCCCCTCTAGCACGCTCTGCTCCGCATCTAGCCTTGCCCTGGGGTGCTGAGCTGCCCCGCTCCAGGTATTACAGAGGGCATGAGCTGCACCAGCAGCCAGATCATCTCTTGGCCAAAAAGAGGCCCCAGTCCCCTCTTTGCTGACAGCTGGGACCAACACGTATAGATGTTGCTGAGCAGAAGCCTCTCACCCCTCCGCAAGTCCCCTGTCT
>NW_010541548.1:30875-33376 GCF_000687285.1 Phaethon lepturus
CCCAAGGCTGAGGAGGACACCCCCGCTATCTGGGGGGCAGGGGCAGCTTGAGGTGGGACTTCAGCCCCAGGGCTTTGTCGACCACATCCGGGGGCTGCAGGCTGTGCCACTGGGCGAGGGGCCGGCGTGGGTTGGACAGCATGTCAGACCAGTGCCGCAGCTGGTTGCCCGTGGCTCGACAGCCCAGGAAGAGTTTGCCAATGGGCTCGTTCTTGGTCACTATGTCATGATCCCAGACGGAGATGACCACGTCCACGTTCTGGGGGGGGGATAGACACAAGAAAGGGTCAGTGGGAGGGGGGTCGCTGCAGCAAGTACCCGCTCAACCCTGGGCGCTTCAGGAAAACCCACCTGGATCTGATTGAAAGGCACCTCAAAAACAAACACCTCGTTGAAATAAGGGCTTAAGGTGTTTTTCTTCACACTCGTCGTCTTCTTCTTCCATTTCTTCCTGTTCAGGATGAGATGCACCTTGACAAAAGGATCTGAGGAGAGAGAGGACATGGGTGGCACAAATGACAATTTTTGATTGAGGAGCTCAGCCACAAAACAGCTTCCCTGGGCCATTTGGAAGCAGAGCACGGCATCCCACTTGTCATTCCTTTTGCTGAGCATCCACCCCTCTTCCCCTTGCCAGCCACCCCAGAGCTCACCTCCCCCTACCTCCTCCTGCCACAAGCTTCCCAGCCATGACATCTCTTCCTGGAAGGTACCTCCAGCTCTGCCCAAAGCTGGAGTATTTGTGCTATGGAAGGCTGGGAGCAGCCAAGGGCTAGGTATGGTGGTGGCAGCCGGAAGCAGGTCTCGGCACTGAGAGCTTTTGAGGCTTTGCAGCTCTTGGTACCATCGTTACGGCCTGAACAGGGGTAGGGAGATCTGAGCACGAGCAGCCCCTGCTGACCTGAGAGCCCATGGGAGTCCATCCGCTTCAGCTTCTTGGCTTCCAGGATGAGCACCGTCAGCTTGCTGGTGCTGGGGACGTAGCGCAGCGAGAAGCAGATCTCACCCAGCTGCTCTTCCTGATGGAGAGGTGCCAGCGATGAGCACCAGGCAAAGGAGCTGGCTCACCATGCTGGCCTCAGGTTTCCTGGGTCTCCCCCACCCTCATGCTTGCCCCCAAGGCCCTATTTCTTGGGGTGGTGGCAAGCGAAGCAACAGTGAGTCCCTCCCGGCAGAGTTTCCCACCCGCCAGGGCCAACCTCCACTTTACTGGCCGCTGCCAGGTCACTCCACTGCTCAATGACATGCTGCAGGCTGACGCTGGCCAGGGGCAGCCTGACCTCGCCGATGATGTCATGCTTGGCAAAGCGGTTGAAGTCGTAGATCTGCATCACCAGCGTGGATTCAGGGACCTCCGCCTGGGGTACCTGCAGGGGAAGACCCAAAAGCCCAGACTCACTCCTCGGTGGCAGCTCTGCCCCACAGGATGGGGTGGCAGATGCGATAACAGGTCTTTCTTTCTGATGTTTCCCCATCCCGGTGGCAAAGGCATCTCCCTGCCTGGAGAGGTTTTTGCCCACAGAGCAGTGCCCATGCAACATTCTTGATGGGACCAAAAAAACACCATCAGCTACAGTTTCCTACCTGGAAAGTGAAGCTCTCATTGAAGACAGGATTCAGGGTCTTGCGGTAAACCTTGGTCTCATACTTCTTCTTTGTATCGGATGTTAGGTAGATAATCACATATGGATCAGATGTGCCTCCGCTGTCCATGGCCTTCAGCTCGGCTGCCTGCTTCACACCAACTTTCAGCTTAAAAGGAGAGATGCACAAGATCACCCGGTGGAGGAGGATGGGGCCAGACAACTGGGGTCTCATTTTCTGCAAGCAAATGCAGCAGGAAGGATGCCTCCATGCATCCACGGGTATAAGAGCCAGCTGGCTGCAGGCAGGGCGAGAGGTGCAAGAGCGGGCAGCAAAGAAGGACTATGCAAGAGCAAAGCATTTTCCCCGCTGTGCCACAGCCACGAGCATCCCCACCTCCTGTGCACGGAAGTTGTACTCCAGGGAGTACTGCAGCTTTCCTCGCCCCGTCTGCTCCACACCCCGCTCCAGGTCCTCCATCTCTGGCTGGACCTGCAGCAGAGAGCATCACTACCCTCAGGGTGTGCTCAGCCACATCCCTGGCCATGGGGACCCGGCAGTGTGGCAGCAGCCCTCTCAGGGAGGAGGGAGGTGGGGGAGAGGGGAAAGCAGGACGCACGAGGCTGGCTGTGGTGGAGCTGCTGATGGCGTGCAAGCTGACTCTCTCCTTCTTCTTGGGCTTCTTCTTGCAACAGCAGCACCTGATGATGCAGATGAGGAAGAGGAGGAGGAGAATGGCCACTGCCACAGCCACGGCGATGAGTGCCCATTTGGGTACTGGTGTGACATTTGGGAAGTGGAGGTAAACAGGAGAGTTAAAACCAAGCAAAAACGTAGAGTGCATTTAAACCCCTTCCTGGTACTTCAGCATTAAGGAGTTGTACTTTCAAAATTGCCACTATAACCCTGGACAGGCC
>NW_010541549.1:0-2853 GCF_000687285.1 Phaethon lepturus
CAGATGTCCCGGGGCTCCCCCGTCAGCCCCCAGCTCGCTCTGCGCCACGTAGACCACTGCTACACCGAGGCACCGATGGGAAGCCCCGGGGCTCAGAGACCCCCTACAGCTCTACGGGGGCCTTAGGGACTATGGTCTTGGACTCTACCGGGGATGCAGGGCTTCTCTGAGGGCTGTGGGGGACATACAGACTCTCTTAACCTCTATAAAGGATATAGGGGCTCCCCCAGCTTCATATGGAACATATAGATCCTGTTCCTGGGCTCTACAAGGAATGCACGGACTCTCTGGGGGCCAGAGGGGCCATATGGACTCTGGTCTCAGCCACTACAGAGGACATAGGGGCCCTCCTGTGTCTATAGGGCTCATAAAGAACCCACTGCAGGGCTCTATTGGGCATATAGGGGCTCCCCCGGGGTCCTACTAGGGGCCATCTAGACTTCGGTTTGGGTGTCTGCTGGGGCTGTGGGGCTTCTCTGGGGATTATTGGGACTATTTGGACTCTATTCTTGGGCTCTATAGTGGCTCCCCCAGGTCCTATAGGGGTTCCCCTGCATTTATAGGGGCCATACGGACTCTGGTCATGGGCCCTATCAGGGATATAGGGGCTTCCCTGGGTCTACTGGGACCACATGGACTCTGATTTTGGGCTCTCTTCGGGATATAGGGGCTCGCCCAGGTCCTATAAGGGTCTCTGTTCTTGGGCTCAAGAGGGGGTAGAGGGGCTCTCGGGGGGGCTCTAGGGTCCATACGGAACCTGCTTGAAGGTCTCTATAGGGAATATACAAGCTTCCCTGGGCCCTTTAGGGGCCGTTTGGGCTAGGTTCTTGGGTTCTATAGGAGCCTTCTGGGGGGTATAGGAGCCATATGGACGTTGTTCTTGGACAGTACAGCTGTTCTCTGAGGGTTCTAGGGCCATATGGACTTTGCTGTGGGGCTTTAGGGGACATATGAACCCTGTTTTTGGGATCTATAGGTGCCCTAGCCCACCCTCCCCCACCCCTATAGCTCCCCTAACCCCGCCTTGTGCAAAAGCCAGACCTCCTTCGGGTCCACGTACCCCACCTGCATCGACGGGTGAGCGGGGGCGCTTGGAAGCCTGGGTGCCCTTGGAGGTTGGGGGTGTCCCCTGGGGAAGGGGGGTCTGGGTGATGAGAGAGGTGTCCCCGGGCACCTGGGTCTGCCCCCCCTCCAGGGCCACCCACCTCTTCTGCGACCCCCAGGCTGGGGGGGGTCCCTGAGGGGGGTTATGGGAGCCCGTGGGGATGGGAGGGGCCCTGGGGGAAGGAGGGCTTGGGGGGGGTGCACCCATAGGTGCTGGGGGTGCCTGCCCCACATCGTAAGAGCATGCTGACACTGTGGAGTGCACCCATAGGTGCCACAGGGTGCATGCACAGTGCATGGGGTGCACCCAAGGGCATGGGTGCCTGAATGCACGGGTGCTGTGTGGTGCCTGCCCCATACCCTGAGAGCACGCACACCACCACAGGGTGTACCCATGGGTGCCATGGAGGTCTGGAAACCTTCTCAGATGGGAAACCTGCGTGCATTCGGCGGCAGTAAAGCCATCAGTCAATACGTGGCTACGTAATTTATCGTTTGTGTTTTTCTGAGGGCAGTAGCCCTTCCTTTGTCAGGTATTTGGCCAAAATCATTCGTACAAAACTTAGCGTTCTATGAAGGAGCTCTGCAAAACACTTGCAGTTCTCGCAAGTTCCATGCTAAGTACACCGAACAGGCGAGGATGGAGGCGGCCGCGCGCCCGCAGCGTTCCTACACGGTTTGCATCGATTTTCACAGGCAGTTCGACACGGCGAGACCAAGGGAAGCAGTGTGCAGCTCCAGTACGCAGAAGCGAGAGCAAAGACTGAAGGTACCACCGTACCTGACAGTAGTACAGCATTATAATGGCTACAGCTTTTGAAGATATACACAAGGATTTTAAAAAGCAAGATTTACACATTTTATACAAATAACGACTTCATTATATACACTCGGTGCCGGTATAACTCAGGAAAGTTTGTACCGCTGTTCAGATGCTGTCTGCAGATGCTAGTTTGGTCTTCCACTTTTTTTCTTTCTAGAATTTCTTCAGCAAATACTTCTCTCTCCCTGAAAAGAAATACATTGAAGTTCTGTAGTAAAAATAATCTTAACAATTCGCAATGCGCTAGGGGAATTCAGCAAGAATGTTTCTGATGTTTAATCAGTTTGTTACTTAGACGATGAGGAAGCTCGCCTTACAGAAGGGAGGATACTGAACTCTCCTGCCCTGACACTCACATTTTTCCATATAAACAGTGAACTAGAAAGAAAAAGATACCTTTTGCTGACAGGTGGTCCTTCTATGTATTTCTCTTCTGCCTTCTCGTAAACTATGTCATCCACAGCAGAAATCGCAAGGGGGTGCCTGCAGATCAGCGTGCAACGAGGCGCTGGTACACTTCTCCACGTAGAGCAGGACGGCCACGCATCGGTGCAACAGAAAGCCCCGTGGACGATTGTGCAACGGAAGTCCTGGTGCACACGGAAACTACCCCCTGCACCAGGGACGACTGTGCAACACAAATGCTGGCGTGCACAGAAACCCCCGTGAGCCGCAGGCACAACTGTGCAAGCGTGGCTCCGTGCGCCGCTGCTCGGGACAAGGTTCCAGCGTGAAACTTCCACGCGCACAGACTCCCGTGCCAGGCAGGAGCAGGCTCTCCCAAAAAACTGTGCGGAGGTGGGGGTCTGCAGAAACACCTTTTATTTTGTTGGGTTTTGGTTTTGTGGGGGTTTTTTTTAAAGAGAGAATATGCCTCCCTGTGTGCTTCCAACCCCCCCCACCACCACAGAGGCGTTGGGGACGAG
>NW_010541550.1:0-766 GCF_000687285.1 Phaethon lepturus
GCCTTGCCTGGATCAACTTGCTGCGACCGGCGGGGAGCTGTGTACCAACTAGACTCCAGTGTGCACTGACCTCTTGTTTGGGGACTCTATCAGGCCCTCTCCCCTGCCAGAGCGGTAAGTGACACAAAGGTGGAACGCTAAAATTGAGATATTGATTAGTAGGATAGCAAGGAAAGAAAAGAGGATTTGGTTTACTAGTATTGTAGGTATTGTATAACTTTGATAAAAGAACCGGCATTTGGTATTGATATTTGGTCTGGTAGAACTGATCATAACATACATGTAGACACCTGGGTGCTCAGTGTATGAGGTCCTAAGTAAAGGACTTGTACGATAATATGGGGACTGGTCTTTCCTCTGAAGTATCTCCTTGATCTCCTTTAGGATGAACCCTTAAAAATGGGGGTAAATTTGGTGGGGATCCCTTAACAAAGGAAACGCTATTGCATGCAATGGTGGCCAGCTATGGGAACTCTCGGATATAATACAGTTGATGTTATTTTGTCACCGAACAGGAAAATGGGATGAGGTCCCATATGTAGATTTGTTTTTCACATTACGAAACTACTATGACGTTAGCAAAAAATGTAAATTAATAGAAACTGATTCGGGAGCTATAATGATGTTGTTGGAAAATGAGAAAACCAAGAACGAAAAGAGGAGGTGTTCTGCATGTAGCATAGGAAAAAAATGCTTAAAACGGAATAATGAGGAGGAGGAGGATGTGCAGTTCTGGGTGGCTGGTGCTGTGGACGGAAGGTGGGAT
>NW_010541551.1:0-2060 GCF_000687285.1 Phaethon lepturus
AGGCTGATGGGTTGGTAGTTTCCAGGGTCCTACTTACTACCTTTTTTAAAAATGGGTGCAATGCTACACTTTTTCCAGTCTCCAGGGATGACTTCTGCCTGGCAGAACTTTTCCAATATCATGGAGAGTGGCTTGGCAACTACATCAACGAGTTCCCTTAGCACTCTGGGATGCATCTCATCAGGTCCCATAGATTTGTCTATGTTCACGTTCCTCAGGTGGTCTCAAACCTGATCTTTTCTTACAGTGGGAGGGACTCCTCCAGTCCCCGTCTTGCAGGCCATCCCCTCTAGAGGTGTGGGAAGAGAAACTGCCAGTGAAGACTGAGGCAAAGAAGTTGTTGAGTATGTGGGCCTTCTCCTCATCCATTGTTACTGCTCTGCCAGTCTTGCTCATTAAAGGGGGGTACACTTTCTTTGATCTCCCTTCACTGGTTGACATACCTGTAGAAGCCCTTCTTATTATTCTTTGCGTCCTTTGCCAAGTTCAGCTCCAACCATGCCTTTGCCTTCCTGACTCCATCCCTACACAACTGGGCAGCGTCCCTGTACCCTCCCCAGGATACCTGTCCCTGCTTCCACTGCCTGTGCATTTCCTTCTTGCCCTTTAGTTTGCCCAGCAGGTCTCCACTCAGCCATGCTGGCCTCTTGTCTTCCTTTCCTGATTTCTTACACCTGGGGATTGAGACATCTTCTGCTCTGTGGAAGGTGCCCTTAAAGACCTGCCAGCTCTGTTCTGCTCCCTTGTCCCTGAGGGCAGTTTCCCAGGGGGTCCTACTGACTAACTCGTTGAGGAGCTGGAATTTTCCTTTCCTAAAATTCAGGGTCCTGACTTTACTCTTTGCCTGCCCCATATCCCTCAGGACTGTGAACTCCACCAGTGCATGATCACTGCAGCCCAGGCTGCTTCCAATCTTGACGTCACCAATTAGCTCACGTGTTGGTGACCAACATGTCTGGTACGGCATCCCCTCTGGTAAGGCTGTCGATTACCTGGCACAGGAAGTTATCTTCCATGCACTCCAGGAGTCTCCTGGATTGCCTACAGCTCGCCATGCTACTTTTCCAGCAGATGTAGGGGTGGTTGAAGACCCTCAACAGGATGAGAGCCTGTGAGCGCGATGCCTCCTGTAGCTGGAGTGAGAAGGCCTCATCAGTAGACTCCCCTTGATTGGGCGGCCTGTAGTAGACACCAACCACAAGGTTCCCTTTCTTGCCTTGGTCCCTGATTCTTACCCATAAACTTTCAACCTTCTTGTGGCTATTCTTCAGAGACAGCTCTTCACACTCTATCCATTTCTTGACATAGAGGGCAATGCCTCTGCCCTTCTTTCCTCGCCTACCCCTTCTGAACAGCCTGTAGCCATCGCTAGCCGCACTCCAGTCATGGGATTTGTCCCACCATGTTTCAGTAATGGCAACCATTACTGAAAATTCATTTCAGCAATGAACTTACTCTTGCCTGAGGTGGTTTATTCTTTTTGTTTTTTTGGCAGGGGGGGACCAGACTGAGAGGGGAAAATAAAGGGCTTTAGCTGTCAACACAAAAATACTGTCCAACTCCATACTGGATTTTCTCTTCACAATGCCCACTGCATTGACTTACTGTGTTGTACAGGCTGCCTACACCATAGAGCAAGAAACATTTGAAGGGTAGAGGTTGTGGAGTTCAATAAACAGTTACTCAGTAGAGAGAGGAGACGAAGTGACGGTAGTGTCGACGAGGTCTTTCTTGTGCTTCCCTTTCTGATGATATGTGAAATATTCTCCATTCATTTCAATGGAAGCAGAAGCTACTTGCAGGTGGGAGTCTGCTCCTCCTTTTGTGATTATACTGTCCTCTCTCCTGGAAGGATTGCTTTTTCAGCTGTTACTCTGCTTTTCAGCTGACTTTTCTTAAGGGTGATGAAAAGAATAATAAAAAGGACAAGCAGTGTAACTTGCATATGAATTATAATAGATAACTTACCTTCAAGTAAACATTAGCAGATCTTCTGGAAATGAAGGTAAAACAGAAGTGATAACTATTCCCCCCCGTTGAAAAAAATCCATGTGAAGAAA
>NW_010541552.1:0-2931 GCF_000687285.1 Phaethon lepturus
CTGGGCCTGATCCCTTGGTTGTCCTTCACCTTGAAAGCGTCTCCCTTTCTTCTACAGTTGTAGATGGATGTAACTAATTCAAATGCACATCTCTACACAGATGAAGTTCAGAATTATAGGAAATGTGTCCCAATCTGCTTAGGCCCATGTGATTAAATACTAACTCACTAGATGTTTAACTTTCTGCTGAGCTGATACATTTTGAAAACTGAAATATCTATAAATATTGTAAAATTATAATAAAATTGCATCATACGGTAGCTTTTGTTTGCTTTCCTTTCATCCTGCAATCATAGAACATGTGAATTTCCCGTGGGCAGCCTAATCTGACTTCTTCAGTCTCTTTATGTATATCTCATATTCTACGACTCAGGAACGGTGATAGAGTGTGACTAGTTTTGCATATTTTTGAAACAAAACCATTTTATGGCAAAGATAAAAAAATTACCCAACATTATCAGACTTGAGGAAAAACTTTTCACCACAACATACAAACCAGCATACCAATCCTAATTCTGAGATTTATTGGGAGAAACCAAAGGGGAAATAAACATCAGGCAGGTGGATCATTCAACTGGAATTAAAAGAAAGATGGCAAATTGACAACTAAGTAAATACACAACCATTCTACCATTAAAAATCATCCCAGTAGCTACCACATATCCTGGCACAAAAGATAGCAATTTCTAAGTAAGTCTAAAAAAGACGCTGTATAAAAAAGGAAAAAGAAATCAGGAAAGGGATATCTTAATGCAGCAAGCTTAGACTGTCTGGCACCACAGGTTCAAATGTTCTCACTGATTCAGTCACTGCAAATATTTATCAGTCAAAGGGAATAAATTGAATGTTGGAATGCAATTGTAACTAAATATTGCAGAATAAGAACAATTAAAAAAAAGGTAACAAAAAAGAAATTCTGTTTTCTAATTTCTGCATGAACATTAATGATCCAGTGGCACCTTTATTAGCAATAATGGTTTGCTCTTTGCCACTATCTGGCATTTTTATCATTATACTGGCTCCTCTCTTTGTTCCCAGAAGAGTCTGCTTTTCAAATATGTCTTATTTCTATGAATAGAAATATGTTCTATGTTCTGGAATGAAACTGCGATAGAAAGTAAAACATTGTCATTGTTACAAAGCCTACCAGTCAGAACAAGATTTTTGTATGAAACTATTATATGGAAGATTATAAAGTGAGAAAATCATAAATAACTGAAAAAGAAAAAACATTATAGTAATCTGTGTATGTGGGGAAGAACAAGAGAAAATCACAAGTAATATTATGCATGGAAGTGAACAGATTAGCTTTTTGTCACAGGCTGCTCTCATTATCCAAGATCTAGTCACAGCTGCATTTAAGATATTAAATTTATTCTCTTTTATCACAGGATTAATTGCATAGCCATGGTAAAACAATACACTAATACAATAAATTTAGCTGTTTTTTTCCTTTCAGCCTCAAACACATTGTAGGTCTACCCCTTTCAGTCTGTCTCTCACACATTAGGAGCTAGGCTGTTTGGGACAAAACTGTGGAAGACTCGTAAAGAATCTGAGTAATTGTGTATGAGATTATTCAGGAAAACTAAACCCATGACTCAAAATAGGACATAAAAATGTACCAGAAAAGGTAAATATGCAGCAACAGAGGGAATCACTAAAGAAAAAGGATAAGCATGCTAAAACTACTATTCTGATACCCATTTTCAAAAGTACCATCTCACATAGGTCATCATCACACTCAGGATGTCAGCAGAAGAGCTGTGTAGGGAGAAGGACTGTAGAAGGGAAAAGGTTTATTAAAGCATTCTTCCCCTCAATAATTGTATAGGGATTTAAATTTACCAATTTGTTTTTTTGAATATAAAGCAGCTGTTTTGCAAGCCACATAACTTCACATATTAGATATGTCTACTATGTCTTGGTAAATTCCACAGTCTAGAATAAACTAGTTGTTCTATGACTTGAGGCTTTGTTGAGGCTTTTGGCTGATGCATAAGCACACCATTAGGGTACAGAAATGTGTATCTTGTTTTCCTTTTTCCTATACTCAAAAATTTGGTAAGCCTGCCTGTCATATGCTTGCTGATTAGACTCAAATAGCAGTAAATCAAATTTTAATCTTCACATCACAGAAACAAAAGAAAGTGTCATTTTTTCCGTGGTATGCCAGTCTGCTTCAGAAACGTGCCAGCCCTTGCAGAGTACGGAAATTAATAGGTATAACGAGCCAGAGTTACATTCCAGAGGCGAGTCATTCTTGTCACGTACTTAACGTGTGCCTGTCTGATGACTCGCTGGCCTTACCAGTGCATTGTAGCATGAAGACTTTCTTGGTGTGCTTTTAGGATGACCATGTGACTTGCTTGTGGTTTTGCCAATTTTGAGTAATGTAAGGTCATCCTAAATGAGTGCTAATAAAACCTTTATATCACCTCATGCTTGCATGAATGCTCTAACACATAGCATACTGGAGAAGTAATTTCTCAATGCTTAAGTGATTTTTAGAAGAAATTGTACAGATCCTCTGGATAAGCGGAGATTTATTTTATGAAAGCCAGGGCTAGGAGAGGTGGTAAAAATGGTGTTGTTATATGTGATCGTGCCTCTCTAGTCTTGGGACTGGTGGGTGCAACCCTGGCTTGTGCCAGCTGCTAGTATTTGTGCCAAAACAAGCCAGGATCAGCTTTTATGCCAGTGGATGGGAAATTGCTGTCAAAGGAACTTTTATAGTATTCCTTTTGCATAGTGGGATCTCATAAATATCAAGGGATATCTTAGAGCCTGGATAAACACGGTGAAATCCTGTCTCCATTGGGATTTTTGCCATGGATATCAGAGGAGGCAGGCTTTTAAACTGCTGTGTTTAAGACTGCTTTGCTTCAGAGGATGTAACGTCTGTCCACAGGTTCTGAAGGTCCAGCAGGA
>NW_010541552.1:2984-3437 GCF_000687285.1 Phaethon lepturus
GGGAAAACCCCACTTTTGTTAGTGCTGAAGGATCTTTTTTGCTTCAGAGAGCTGTGCCATTCTTGGAACATTTATTCACTGCCAGCAGCTAGCACTGCTTAACTAAGTGGCGGACACTGGCTGCGGTTCTCTAGAGTAGGCTATTTTGTTTATTTAATTTTTTTTTATTTTTAGTGGAAGGCTGAAACACAAGCTTCTGCCCTTAAGAAGGAAAGTGAAAAGTAGTGTTTGGTGCCATTGGATAGTGGCAAATTCTGAATTTTGTACATTTCCTCTTGCATTTAGAACAGCAGTCTGAAAGACAGTTTCCTAGAAGTAAGTATTTTTGAATAATTTTTCTTCTGCCTTAGAGTACTGTAATATATTAAATAAACGGGAGAATTCAAAAAAGAATGTTTAAAAGCCTAGATACAAGCCCTGAAACTTTCAGAAATGTATTTTGTTCTGCAGCAG
>NW_010541552.1:3492-6514 GCF_000687285.1 Phaethon lepturus
CCAAATTTTGCTTTAATTTAACTCAGTATAAATTAGGAATATCTAAAAATTATTGCTGGACTACTTAATTTATACCCTGTCATAATTTAACTCCAGCTGGCAGCTAAGCACCCCACAGATGGTCGCTCACTCCACCCACGGCAGGATGGGAGAGAGATCGAAACAGTAAAAGTGAGAAAACTCGTGGGTTGAGATAAAGACAGTTTAACAGGGAAAGCAAAAGCCGTATGTGCAAGCAAAGCAAAGCAAAGCAAGGAATTCATTCACCCCTTCCCATCAGCAGGCAGGTGTTCAGCCAACTCCAGGGAAGCAGGGCTCCATCACATGTAACTGTTACTTAGGAATGCAAAAGCCATCATTCCAAACATCTCCCCCTTCCTTCTTCTTCCCCCAGCTTTATATGCTGAACACGATGTCATATGGTATGGAATATCCCTTGGGTCAGTTGGGGTCAGCTGTCCTGGCTGTGTCCCCTCCCAACTTCTGGTTCTCGCTGGTGGGGTGGTGTGAGAAGCAGAAAAGGCCTTGGCTCTGTGCAAGCACTTGTCAGCGAGATTGAAAACATCCCTATACTATCAACAGTGTTTTCAGCACAAATCCAAAACACAGCCCCATACTGGCTACTATGTAGAAAGTAACTCTATCCCAGCCAAAACCAGCACATACGCATTCAACCATAAAGAAAAAATAGGCAATATACTTTAAAATATGCTTTCATATAATTATGATAAGGTTAAGATGACAAAAATATTCCAATTTCTCTTTGCCAGGTGGTCACTATGACTTTAGAAGGAATATGCTCTACAATGTAGGCATGGGCATAGTATCTTAAGTCTTTAAAGATGTAATTCCATTCATTGGTTATCATAGATATGTGGGATGCTACTGGCAGTAGTGACATGTCATAGGAGTCCTTGATAAAGAATGAAATTTAGACACACTGATGGGCCATACATGATGATATATCACTTAATTTTTAAAAACAGGGAGCAATAAACTACTGAAATTAATTTTAAAAAATCAGTACAGCCTATTTCACTTAATTTGCCAGCCTGGTGAGAGAAACCTTACATCTATTTTCCGTAGCAGGATTATTTTTAAAAGCAGAGCATGGGTTGATGAAGAATTATGGTAGTAAAACAATAGAATATATTCTAGAAGTATGGTCAAGATGAACAAGTGAAGTGGCAATTCATTTCTGTTTTGTTATGATAAGCATTAAGGTTGCCCTTCTATTGATCCATAAAACAACTCATCTCATCTCATGTCAGCAATATTGAATTATTTAAATAATATACTCATGTATCAGAAGTTTCAAAGGGCCATGTCATCTGAAACCTTGACTTAGTTGATAAAATTACCAGGGGGAAAAAGTGGAGATGCACACATCAGTGTCATGTAACAGTGTAACAAAAGAACAACTTTTCTGAGTCACAGCAAATGTCCATCTAGTCCTGTACCTTCAACCATGAGCTAAAGCTAATGAGAGGTGTGAGTGTGTAGAAAAACTTCACTGGCATATCCTTCCAACTTCTCAGGAATTTCCCTAAGCCAGAAGACGACTATGTCACTACAGAATGATGTGACAGAAGCATTTTTAGACTTAAATCCAAATTCTCAATCATATTGCTGAAGCACATACTTCAGTTAACTTTCAGTTAAATTTTTAATATTTATTTTAAAATCACTTACACAATTAAAAAATCCAGCACATTAATTGAAGATCTGATTAAACTGAGGACACCAGCACACCACGATCTGGTTGAAGGATCTGGGCTTACTAAAATAACAGTATTAAAACATGAATACAGATGGAAGTATTATGGGTGTATTTACAGTGCAGTTTATTTTAGGTTCTAGTTTATTTTAAGTTCAGTAAACTAGCAAAAGATCACATACTTACCTGAGCATTGATTTAGTGTCTGAGCTTGCTCTTTAATTCCACTCCCATTGCTTTCATGGAAGTTCATTTTTATTTCCTTAAATTGGTCAATAAAAAATCCACAGTTTTACTTTAGAAGTGGAAAATCATGTAGTATATGTTATTAATCATGGCAAATTAAATGGTGTTTCACATGACACTAAATGTATTTTTAATGTACTCAAGAGTTCCAGACTTATCTATCCTTGTTGTTTTTGTTTTGTTGTTACAGGTCTTTCTCACACAAATCTTTAGGAAATTGAATGTATTTAGATAATATTTTTAAAAACTATTTAAAGGGCTTAACAATCTAAGTCATTGAGGTGCTTTTGAAAATGTTATTATTCAGAATAAACAATAATTTGCATGTTGAGTGGCATTTTAGATAAAAGTACCAAGACCTTGATTCAGCACAGAAAATGTATTCTATTTTTGACAACTCTACTTGAGCATGGCAATCAGAAAAGCCACCGATATATGGCTGCGATGTTCAAACATATTTTATAGGTTTTGTAGTTTTATCTAGACATGCGTAAAGAACTTCAAAGGGTTCTTTTGTACTTTGATATAGACTGACAAAGAGTAGTATCTTTGATTATCAAAGTCTAGCAACATTCATTTCAGATACTCCAGTAAGATCTCAAAATTGCAAGAGGAAAAAAAAAAAATTACTGATAGAGTTTGTGGATTCATCAGAGACTGCAGATGTGTACAGCTTATTAGAGGTACCCTATGGCATAGCAAATTCATTTCCACATGTTCTCTACTGTTCATAAAGGTCACTAGCTCATAACTAGAAGTTAGAACAGATGTGGCACACCAATCTGGAAATCACTGGTTCCTGATTATAAGCACTTCCGTAACGTGTCTGTTTTACTCCTGAATTTTAATAATGATTAGATTGTAAGCCTTGGAATATAGCTCAGCTGAACATGAAGATCAAATGAAAAGCGCAAGAATGTCAGAAATTAAATTGGACATAATACATACTGCAAAAAAAACCCCAAACCCTAAATAATGCTTCTTCTCCTAAATACCCATTGTCTTCTATTGCTGGTGGCAACCAGAGTACATATTCCCTTGCTCCCTTCAGAAATTCCT
>NW_010541552.1:6545-12011 GCF_000687285.1 Phaethon lepturus
AGGAGTAAGGTAAATGTACTGAAAGTATCTCAGTGTTAAGTTCAGCTATCAAAACATCCATTTAATTCACAAATGCAGAGGCTATAGACAGATAAAATCTAGAAATTGTATCTGTCAGTTTAAAACATGATCTTTTCCCTTCTAGGATGCAGTTCCAAAGCTACTGTTCCTCTATGCAGATGCATGTGTAAGTATATGTGTAAGTGCATGCGTGCCTGTTCGCAGTTCAATGTATGAGCATGCATTGAATTGGCAAATGCGAAGAGGGTTCCTAATGAGGTAACTCCCCTGAGAAATAAATTCACTGCCACATAACTCAGCTCTCAGTAGATCTCTCCATAAATGTGCAGAAATCAGAAGAGCAGTGCCATGAGGCAGCATCAGCAGGGTTGCGGTGTTGTCACATTTTAAAGCCAAGGACAAAGCAAACTGCTAGACATGAGCTTCTGTGAATCGACAGTAAGCTGAAGGTACTCAGTGCCACTTCCATGGACTCATTCTCCAGACTTCTCCATATTTTGGAACAGGTCATTGCTGCTCTGATTTCCAGCCTTCCATGGATGAATGCATGAATTTCTCATGAGAACTTGTGTAAACTGTGGTTCAAATTTCACTGAAACTGCTGTCTGCCAAGAATAATATTTTAGTAGTGCTAAAGCCTCTGATAAACTGTGTATTACAACCGTAATTTATATGTGTCACAGAAGTATATTATCTCAAAGAAAAACTAGATTTTCTGCTTTAATCAGTACTAAATCAGTGTTATAAATACAATCAGAATTATTTATTGCTTCTCAACTAAAAGTTGCTTCTTTCTTCTTTTAAAAGTTAGACAAGGTATCTGGATTTTCTTTGTAAGGTTTAAAGTCAGAAAAATTATAAAATATTAAGGGCTAACTTTCAAAAGTTTTTTGGAAGAAGAGACAAGGTTCCTGTGCAAGAAATGCAAAGCATTTCTTAACCTCAGGTAATTGGGTTGTAGGTTAGTGTCAGAGTGCAGCTTCAGAGCAACTTAAACTAATCTAAATTTTACAAGTCTATAGTCTTCTAATCTCCTGCTTTGTTGTCCATAACTGTATTTCTGTGTCTTGGAAGTTCCAAGACAGCTAGTTCATTTGGCATTATTTCCTAAGGCACAAATCAAGATTTAGTCCAAACTTGTCAAAGCAGAAAGTTTTAAGACAACAATTTTCCCCTGCAGACATCCAGAATTATGAAAAATATACTCTAACTTTTCACTAATGACAGTTGTGAAAAACAGTGTTGCTTCTACCATAGTTTGCTCTGCTGTCAAAAGTTGTCTGATTACACTCAATACGTATGCATGTGTGTTTCCTAAACAGCTTTGTAACCCAGTGTCCGATTTCAACTGAAATGAAACAAAAGGACATTGATCTCAAAGATTATTATGTTCCCATACATTCTGCAAAAATACATGGTCAAACTGACGATCGAGATCATATAAGTTTCTGGCTGAGGGAAAGGCTGCAGAAGGAATTCACATTTTTTAATGATACCTGGGAACCTGCATGCCAGCACTTATAAATACTCATTGTAGGAGAAGCCTCAGGATTTTTGTACCTTAACCATCAAGGTCAACCAACCACAAGGCACCAGTCCATAGGAAATGGAGCTTCGTTCATGCTGCAGCTCTACATGCCATTTGTTAGTTATAATACTTTTTCCTTAGTCAGACGTGGATTTGCAGCCGGCTGGGGGGTGGAGCGTAGTGTGGAAGGAATCCTAGCCCCCCTTATTAACACAATAAAGTGCTGTGCATTTGTCTGGGTTTTCTGGTATCTGAGCTCCAGCCAAAGGGCCCGACCTCTGGAAGTTGTGGCCAGTATCTCCACAACTCAGTCTCAGGGTCCATCCACACAAAGCCTCATGCTATGGGTTCACTGTAGGATTTTTGTGCAATTACATTGTACAGCAGCATACCTGTCTTTATCTGCCAGTTAAGATCAAGTGGGGGTGGAATTAGTTTAAGCAAGAATTCAGGTAATGAAAACAATCACTCATTTCCAGTGTTCCACATTCAGATTAAGCAGATAAGAGAGAATGTCATTCTCCAGCAGTTTAGTGACTATTTGGAATGGATGCAAAAAAAGGGCTTTTTGAAAGTATGTTCACTGGGAGAACAAGATTACACAAACAGAGGATGGTGGAGAACTCATGTACAACTACCGTGTTCTACACAACATTGTGATTTAGGTAGTAGAAATTAACCTATACTATATAGTGAACAGGGAGATTATGAAGCAAGCTGATAGCTAAGGAAAGGCAAATTTTATAGTCATCTTATAAAACATTTCCATTTTGTGTCATTTATACAACTGCTTCTGAGGCACTGAAACAAGTGTGTTATATCGAGCGTTATGACTACTTTGATCCTTATGGTTAGCTGCAGCTGCTCCGGCAATTCGGATACAATCAGGTCTTTCCATTTTGGAGACCAAGGGCAGACCTTCCGTGATCAGGTCTGAAAAGCAATCCTTTTGTCACCTTCAAGGATTAATGCTCAGAAAAATTCTCCCTGATAGTGAACTCCATTGACAGTCCCTAACAGTGAGCTCTGAGCTGGTCATATTAGGCTGTGCGAAGGATGGTGGTAAGGTAGCTGAAATTTCACTGAAGCAGCATGGGGGTCTCTGCCCTACATTTCCTTGCCCGTTTCAGGCTAGCATAACCGAAGTCAGCTCAGACCTGCCTGTACCTGCCAGTGCAGACATGCCCTCCTTCACATATTTGTAGTGTGATTTTAGGCAAGTTATAATCAGTAGAAAATGGGTGGGGCTGGAAAAAAGGTTAGAACTTGCCTGGAATTTCTGGTGAAACATCAAGAAATTCTGATGCTTCAAAACACAGCCTTTTTGTGGAAGCATGCTGATTTTGAAATGGAAAATTCTCAAAAGGATAGTTCAGATTGAGAGCCAAGTGTATGGCCAAAAGCAAAGACCTAAAAACCTAGATAATCATGGAACCAATTAATGACAGTTTTCATCTGGAATTTATGCAGCCAGCATCAGAAATCTTTGCTTTTTAATCAGATATAGCAGAGATATAAGATCTGGACTCCCATATTCCAAATGACAGTCTGATCTCCAGCTGAGATTAGGAAAGCAGTAAATGTAGTAATTATGGACTTTTGCAACACGTTAGTGGGACATCAAAATATCGTGTGTAAAAGCCCTGCTTAGGATTTAGCAAGTCAATTTGCCACTATCTGAAAGTCATACATCAACTTTGCTATGCAAAGATGCATAAGGCTTTAACAGTTTTTAAAGCTACTGCAGCTCTAACCTCTACTGTGAGAAGTTGTTCAAGAACAGAGTCCTCCTTCTCTCAGATCACATATTTAAATCTCTTCAACTTGGCATGTCATGTTGAGCATCCAGAATTTTTGTCTATGGACATGCCCACAGAAAATATACATGTATACTATTATTATCAGGATTTTACTTTTCACAGTAATATTCTATTAAAAAAAAAATTAGAGGAGTTACTTGTGAAGTATAAGGAAAAAATTGCTCTAAATTTTATCTTGTTTTCCAGTTCCCAACTAGAACTTTTAGCAGTAGTTTCCTATCTAATTTGCAACATTTCCCTGTTAATTATGCTATTGATATTTCAGTGGGGCTATCAATATTTAACTGATATCAATGAACAGATCAATTGAAAACAGATGTTATAGCTATAGATCCAAATAACTCATATAAAATATTTGTCCAGCTTTGTACAACTCTAGGTAAAGACCAGCATTCTATGTATGACCTATTTAGTTCCTCTGTTGCTGAAGCACTGTGGTATTCCTTGGAACCCATAATAGTTATGAAAGAGAGACAACTGTGCAATATTTAAACAGATGAGAAACAGGAATTAAATGGAACATTAACAAACAGGATTTTTAAATTTACTAAATTAAGTAAATAAGAAAGGCATTCATTATACCTTTTTTTTCTTATCAGTCCTGATGTTTTTGTTAATATGCCTTTGCATTTAATATTTTAATCCTGAAGTATTTTTAGATTGTCTTTTGTCTAACTCCTTGATTTTATTATTTCTTTAAAATAACCTACAATGGTTAATTTCATATTAACAAATAGAGTAGAAATAAAGGGTAACGTCCAAGAGAGCAAAAGTTCTTATAATAACAGGTCATAACATCATCAGTAAAAATCTTGTCCAAAACACCATCACTAGTCATGCACATCCATTGGCAAGCTGCACATTTCTGAGCCCCACTAGTTGTACAATATTGTACAATTTTAAGGAAATTTAGGAAGGGAAATCATTTAGATTTGAATTCGGGATACAAATACGAAGTGTAAAATGTCTGAGGATGGCCTGGACAATGACAATGAGTACTAGCTTTTTATCAGAAAAAAACCCCACGTTTTGCATAGATTTAATTACAAGTGTGAAGATTTTATTGTAAAGACCGTATAGAGAATTGAACTCTTCCAGTTACTCAGCAAGAAGAGAGAGCTAATGCAGAAAGTTTCTGTCCAGAATTACACTGAAAGGCTATGCTTAGTGCCATCAGATTTACCAGCCTAAATGCAAAGGTAGAAACACAGTGTTTTACAGATCTAGTCTAGTCTACATGCTTTTGCTGCATTGAGCTCTTAGGGGGAAAAAATCAACCTTTGGTGTTTATTTTCAAATAGAGATTTATGGACAAGAAGAATTTTCTACCAGAACAACCTAGAACAATGCACTAGAGTATGTCTGGGGAAAAAAATACATCAAAGCACATACACACCTCTGAATGTGTGTGTAATGACGTCTGGGTTCCTCTCCCATTTTAAAATTGATCCTAGTTATACATAACATTTAAGTAGTTTCCTTAAGTTTCTCAGAAAAATAATTTTCTTAAAATATAAGTCTATTCTCAAATAATTCTTTGATTTGGAAACCAAAATATTAACAAGGATAAGCAACGTAAGAGGGTATAATCACACCAACAGTAGGAAAGAAAAGTGGTATGAAGTACAATTCTATGAAAAAGATCATGGACTTTGTCACCTTTCATTAGAGGAATATTGTTTTTGTTGAGAACTGAACACTTTTTCACATATATTTACGTGATATTGTCATATTTTACACTCTTAATTTCTGCTGTAGTTTACTGTTCCACTAAAAGCCAGTGCAACTGAGATTCAGCCTTATAATTCTTTTAAAAAGTACACTCCTGTAATTTTGTAAATGTCCAGTAGAACTGCATGCAATCTTAAAAAAAGATCCATTATATAAACGATAGTTTTAACAGTATTTTTGCTATCAGAGCACACTGAAAACAGATCCCCTTATTTTCTTTTCATAGACCTATAATCTAGTAGTAACTTACAGAGGTAAATTCAAAATTATCTGATAAAATATTTTATCATGTAGTGGAATAGTGTGCTGCTAATCATTTTCAGATCATTGAAAGTAAATTGGAAAAAAATTAATAAGGTCTTTCCC
>NW_010541552.1:12042-53979 GCF_000687285.1 Phaethon lepturus
CTGGAGCCAAAAGTACTTTGGCCAATTTAATTAACTACTGCGTATATTGGTTCTACAACTTTAGCTGAACCCTTTGCAAGCCCTTTGCCAGGTGGCTACTGGCAGAAAAGAAGGGCCAGATGCAATATATCAAAGGGCCCTCACAACAAATAAATAAACCTAGCTAAGCCTTCCTAAATGCGGGAAATCTAAATGCAACTTCTTTATATGTCTTTCACATGCAAAATTGTGAATATATTTATGTTTAAGAATTTTTTCAGAATAGAAATAAAATACATATACACACACATATAGGCAACTGAATAGTAAAAGATGCATTAACTCCTTCTGAGAACTCTGGCTACTGAATTAACTTTATTCCAGAGGTAGGTAAGGAGGCAAGGCCCACAAAAGAGCTCTTTTTAATGGCTTCCAGCTGTACATAGCTCCCAGTATTATCTCATGTCATGTTTGTTAGGTGTCTTCAAATGACTTTTCATCTGGAGAGCACAAAGGAACTGGAGAGAGCTGAACAGAACCCCAGGCTGACATGCAATACCGGTGTTTAATCTGTCCTTTCCCTTTACTCACTGGCAAAAGCACAGACTCCCACCCCCAAGTCAGGCTGAAACTACTCACAGGGCTTCTCAGTGTTCCTTGAGGAACTGCAAGTAGGCAGCCCGGGCAAATTAAAGCTATTACTGCAATTTTGCCTCTCCACTAAGACAGGGAGTGATTTCTTTTCTGGAACTTTTGACAGAACAGCTTACATGAATATGTGAAAATGGAGTAACCAATATTACACTAAGTTACTACAGATTGACCAACAATTTCCATTTGTGAGCTTGATCTTAAAACATTTAAAATTAAAATCAGATAATCATCATTACGCTTAAACAATCATTATGTCTAATAAAACATGTATGTATCAAATCAGAACAGGACAGAGCTAATTGGCAACAAACATAATTGGCACCATGAATCATAGAATAGTTTGGGTTGGAACGGACCTTTGAAGGTCATTTAGTGCGACCTCTCTGCAATGAGCAGGGGCATCTTCAACTAGACCAAGTTGCTCAGAGCCCCGTCCAGCCTGACCTTGAATATTTCCAGGGATGGGGCATCTACAGCCTCTCTGGGCAACCTGTGCCAGCGTTTCACCACACTCATTGTCAAAAACTTCTTCCTTAGATCTAGTCAAAATCTACCCCCTTTTAGTTTAAAACCATTACCCCTTGTCCTGTTGCAATAGGCCCTCCTAAAACATCTGTCCCCATCTTTCTTATAAGGACTGTTCACTACCTGTGACTACCAATAAAACTACAGAAATGCTGATGAGTAACATTTTCTTCCCACATTCTTGTCTCTGAAAGTACTGTATTCAGTTCATCCAAGAACATGCATGTTTTCTGTCTTTTGTTTTGTTGCTGTTCCCCAGAAAAGAAACAGGAAAAATGTTACTTCTGCCTACCTTCTGCCAAAGTATGATTACTGCTAATGGTATTTTTCCCAGTGTATTCTGAAGTTACTTTAGTGACAGGGCTCCTTCCAGCAGAAATCATACCACTGCTTGAATAGGCCTCCATTTCACAGTATCTTCCCACATTTCAGTTGAATCTTAATGTTCTTGCTTATTTTATTCCCTTTAGCATCACCATAAATATGCTGCACAAGCTCTGTTCCTTTTTCATGATTACATCTCTCATTTGCAGATTACCATATTCTGTACAAGTACAATACATGCAAGCTATGTTTGTTTATTATTACATTTTTCATTCTTTCTTAAGTCACCTCCTAAATTTCCTATATGGGTCTGCATGTATTTGCATGTAAATACATACTGCAGTATAAATATATACTGAGAGAGGGAGAGAGAGAGAGAAAAAAATGTGCGTAAGATATCTGTTCTTCCAGTTCTACGCTGATGTTTTTTCTATGCAGAACTGCCCAGAAATAAGCACATTTCCAGCACTGGAAATTTCCTATATTTATTTAAAGAAATGGAACATTACTAGCAGACCATTTTCTAAAATAGATGGAATACAGCAAGCTTAACCAACAATACTATTTTAATAGTAAATATACAAGGATCGTTAAGGTTCAGAATCAGAAGTCCAGGGCATTAATTCCTGGTCAGGGTTTGTCAGATGAGTCCAGCCTGCCACCTCCACTTTCCAGAGGTGGACTGCTCTCCAACTCCCTCCTCCTCCACGCTCAGGTGTTAGCCGCTTGGATGGCTTAACCTCATAGCCCCCTGTAAGGGGCTGTTCTTACACAGCCCTTCCTCATGTTTCGGGTTTGATACCTTCTTCCCACATGCAATCTTTAACAGCTGAACAGATATGTTTGGCCACAAGGCAAGACTTGATGTATTCATTACTCATTATCATGCTAAATATACATGCCTGATGCAAATGCCCACTTTGGAGTAGTGAAGAGCACAGGGTATATAGGAAAGGGAAGTAACTACTTAAGGGTGGTGTAAGGCACCTGCATATGCACAACAGCAGTCCAAAACCAGGTTCCAGCTCCTGCAGCAACCAGGACTGTAGCATCTTCCGCTCCCCACCCTGCTACTCCCCCAGCTATCTAGTCCATTTTCAAGATGTTTTAGATGGGAGTTTATTCCAATGGCTAGTCACTGCTTGAAATGCATTTCTTATCTCATATTTGTTTTGTTGCAGTTTCTCGTCATCACTTTCCCATTGTGCCTTTCTAAATTAGCATCCTTTGTTACTCTTTTTTTCCTCTTTAGAGATACATAACAAACTATACGGCCTTAATTTGGTTTTTTACACGAAAGATCAACAGGCAAAAACAAAGAAGGGGAAGATGGCTGGGAGAAGTCCAAATCGTGTTGAAACAGTTCAGAAGAAACGCAAGGAGATCACAGCCCACCTACTCAACAGTGCATCATGCACCCTTGGTGCTTTCTGTTTTTAAAGGGCCTCTAACAGCATACAGCGAAGCACCTCAAAAAGAAAAAGATCACTTTCACATAAATAGCTGAAGAGGGCTTTTTCCTTCAGCATGTACCGCCCAGAGTTTTATCTGGCCATCTGCATCATTAAGTGAAGGCTCTTGGGATCATAATGTTCCTGAACATGTGCTGCAGCATACTGAGTTGGGAGGTGCGTTTTGTTGCGCTGTGATAGCTGATCATGCTACTGCTGCTTCTGACAAGCGGTGAGACTTCTGGGCTGACACCCAGAGCACAAGGGAAGAGGGGAGACAGCAGGCAAAAACCTCCACAATAGTGACCGTGCCCTTGAATGAGCCTGTGAATGCAGCGTGGGACAGGTGCCTATGCCCCATCTACCTCACTGGCAGAGATCTTCTAAAGGACAAAGCAGGTGCAACTGTTGTACTGTGCTGGCTTTTCCTACACCCTTCTTCTGGGAAGGGGAAGGGAAAAGCTACACTTCTGAACCCTGTCATCAACTCCTAGGTACACAGGAACATAAAAAATTAAACCCAACAATTATGCTTTGATTATGTTATGGCATTTCATTGACCATACAGAACCTGCATTGACCATACAGTCCCTCAAACAGTTCTGTGACTCTAAAATGCAAATGTAAAAAAAAGAATTAATTTCTCTTTTCCTTCTATAATTTGACAGCTGAGATGAAAGAGGTTAGGAACAAGCCCCTCACATTACCTCTGTGTTATTTCCTGCATTTAGGATTTCTTTCTTAATCAATAGTCCATTCAGAGATCCCAGCCCATACTCTCAGGAGTCCTATTGACATAATGCTCTGCTTCTATTTTGGAAAGCAAAGTACACCATGTGCTCATGGCTCAGACCCTCCCACCTAGTAATCCTTCCTCCTGATGTGCATTTCAAATTCTGATCCTCTTACTGAGTAAAAGATCTAGGATTTACAATTAATATAAAGAATTAATTATGACACTTGTGAGGCAGAATAAATAGTCCCCCTTTCTCTTCAGAAGAACTTTCTCCTGTATAGTAACAAATGTAACCATAAAAATCCATATCAAAAGGAAATTGCCTTTATTCATCATTTACTCAAATACCTTTCAACCTTTCAAGTGCTAGTTTTCTTATTAGATTTTTTTTTCTGGAGGAAAATATACTATATTATGTAGCTAGTTAGATCTTTTCTTGCAAAGATTATGCAGAAGATTTTACTTCCTAAATGCTTGTCTTCATGAAGAATCTTTTACATTTTACACACAGAAGTTTCATAATAGACGTTTTCTTACCATTTAGAAACTTCAAAGGATCACTATTTTTATTCCTACTTTAACCTATATTTTACTTTTTTTCCTTAACACTTATTAATGTGTGGAATATGAGTGCTGCAAAAAGAGAACTGCTGTTTATTCTTCCAGAACGGCACAAGCTGCTTTTCTCATTCTTACTGTGAACTGCTTTGAACATCATTTCCATTGAGTATGCCAACTTTTCATATTTTGTGAGCCAAGGCCTCCTAATTTCATAGCCAGCTTGCATCACCATGCAAGTTAAATTTCTATTTTATACCTTAAGGATTAGAGTGATGAAATCCGACTCGGTTACCTTAGGGCTAAAAAGACTGAAGTTTTGATCAATGATCACTGTCAGCTTTAGCACACATTTTCTTTAATCCTGCTTAGCGTGCTGGAGTCATTAGGACTGTTTTTTCTGTAGTTAATTTGGCTTCTTGGACTGGAAACAATCCTTAATTTAATCATAAAAGTTTGTTCATGTCAACCACATTTTTGGATCTGTTAAAGTTTCATTAAATATATTGTGTGTTCAGCCATGCTTTGAGACTTAGGTGATGCTGCCTAACATTCACAGAGCAATTATTAATGACTGTCAATTTTTTGTCAAGGTCCTCAAACAATACACCTTTGAATATATGAAATACAAGGCATTTCTTTTAAACAAAAATAGACTAAATGAGAATACTGCAGGAAACAACAAGATGTAGAAATAAATGTAGAGGAAAATGGACAAATAATCTCTAATTGAGCCTACATTCCCAATTTATCCATCTCCTCCACTGCATGCCCCACGCTCTCAAACACATGAGAATATATACAAGGAGAAATCTAATATGTGACTAGCCCTTGCTTTTAATGAAGCAGAAAATAACCAGAATACTATACTTGAGCTTACTCTGTGCCAGCACCTTTGTCAACAGAGCTGTTTCATCCTGACTTACAGATCATTCTGTTATATTGTAAATCACCACTTTTACCAACTTTTGACAAACCATTAAGTGGTTTAGTAATGCAAAGTAAAACCTTTTGAGGACCTGAGTAAGATTACCAAACTAATTCCTATAACAGTGATTTTATTTGACTTAAAATGGGAGACCAGTTCACACTACTGAGAACTATTTTCATCAAACTTAACACCCATGTTTAGCAGCTTGTGAGATTTAGTTACTTATTAATCAAGAATCCTGACACGATGCTGACTAGTTTTTGGTATTTCTTAACTTACTGAGGTTTTAGTTGTGTTTATAAGGACTACACTGTTAGTCACTTCAAAATAACTTTGTTCCCTTGAAGTGACAACACCCCTTTATTAACTTACCAACTACTGTGCATAATTATTCTAGGCAGAGTTTACCTTTATTAAGGGAGCCTGTGCAATAGCTCCATATTGCAAGACTGCACAAGGTTGGCAGTTGATTGAGCTGGCAGACACTCAAGACAGGTATATCTTGTGGTAAGAATGTGCACAGCAGCTTTAGTTCTGCTATAGTAGAAGGGAGTGTTGAAGAAAGGCTTAAAAAAATCAGGAAAAAAAAAAGGTAGATATAAAATGGATATGTTGTTTCAATGACACATGAAACTAGCACAACAAAGCAAGATGTTCTTCTAAAAGGGACATACTCACTTAGGATGCTGAGGTAGCCTGGGACATGACCCCTGGCTCAGGGATAGATATCTTCCCTCCAGTGATTTCTACCACATCACACCCCCTAAAAATGTTAATCTCCTGTGTTTTCATGAAGTTGCTTAAGCTTTATCACACACATTCATTTATTCCACATATTATCATTTAAGTATGACCTTACTAAAGCAACACCATCTGATAAACTACAGTAAAAACATGCATGAAATTCACTAGTTTTGAATATGGCTGAAGATGTTAATTTTATATAAATAATGTTACTAAAGCGAGCATCAACTTGTAGACTACTATGATATTTGGATGCCTACAACCCTACTGGTATTTTAAAGTTTCTTAGCAGATAAAATATGGGAAGAACTTTAATTTTCAAAAACCCAGTATGTGCTGCCCTGCATCTTTGAAAATCTATCCTGTGTCCTTTTAGTTTCACACAGAATCACAAAATGGTAGGGGTTGGAAGGGACCCCTGAAGATTATCTGGTTCAACACTCCTGCCAAAGGATCACCTGGGGCAGGCTGCACAGGAACGCGTCCAGTTGGGTTTTGAAGGTCTCCAGAGAAGAAAACTCCACAACCTCTCTGGGCAGCCTGTTCCAGTGCTCCATCACCCTCACAGTAAAGAAGTTTTTCCTCATGTTGAGGTGGAACTTCCTGTGCTGTACTTTATGCCCATTGCCCCTCGTCCTATCACTGGGCACTACTGAAAAGAGACTGGCTCCATCCTCCTGACAGACACCCTTCAGATATTTACAGACATTGATAAGGTCCCCTCTCAGCCTTCTCTTCTCTAGCCTAAACAGCCCCAGATCTCTCAGCTTTTCCTCATACGAGAGATGTTCCAGTCTCTTAGTCATCCTCGTAGCCCTCCATGGACTCTCTCCGAAAGTTCCCTGTGTCTCTTGAACTGGGGAGCCCAGAACTGGACACAATATTCCAGATGAGGCCTCACCAGCACAGAGTAGAGGGGGAGGATAACCTCTCTTGACCTGCTGGTCACACTCTTCTTTATGCACCCCAGGATACCATTGGCCCTCTTGGCCACCAGGACACATTGCTGTCCCATGGATAACATTGTCTAGCGGGAAGGACTCCAAGGTCCTTCTCCATGGAGCTGCTTTCCAGCAGGTCAACCCCTAACCTGTACTGGTGCATGGGATTGTTCCTCCTCAGGTGCAGAACTCTACACTTGTCCTTGTTAAATTTCATGAGGTTCCCCTCTGCCCAACTCTCCAGTCTGTCCAGATCCCATTGAACCGGCAGCACAGCCTCCTGATGTATCAGCCACTCCTCACAGTTTTGTATCATCAGCAATTACGTATTATACTTTTTTTTTTTTATAGCTGTATTTAGAACTATTTTGACTACAATGCTACAGAACTTGCATAAATAACAAACTTGGAGCCAGACATTCACATTAGTGTCTGAGATTTACAGAATCTGAGAACTTTTTCCCATGTCTACATTTGTAACCATGTACGTAGTTCCTTAATATCAATCCTTAGGCTATACAAGCAAGTACAAGTAGTTAATATTATTTTTACTCCATAATTTCTATCTGGTAATCTGGAAACAGTAGAGGTCATTTAAATCCTTACCTGATTAATGATCCTGATCAAAGATTAGTAGAAGCTTCAGTATTCTATAGTTGGAAAAGCTTCATAACCCAAAAAAACTATATCCCACATTCTTTGATCCTCTACCTTCTGGGAACCCAATCTTTTTATCCTATTTCATCATAAGAACAGGTGTGAGGGATACAAGACAGTTACATTACATTTCTATTCTTCCATAAACAGACTAACATATGCTTTATTATTAAAATACATTTGTACACCACATCAAATTCTGTTCGGTTTTAGGTATGACATGTTTAAGAAAGGTTTAGGAAATTATGCAGTTCAAGATAGCTTTCACACAGAGGCAAATTCTAAACTGTTATCACTGCCAGGAAGAACTGTGTTGAGTTTGCATTATGCATAACTTGCTGTTTCTGTTTTACTTATAACCACATCATTTAAACATCCTCCCACACAAGGTTTTTCTCATACGTAACCTGCAGCCAGGGTGACACTACTGCACTCCCTTTACAAAGGGGACAAACAAGTTTGATCTCAATGAAGCAGAATTTTCTACAAGTATAAAACAATACACAAAACCTATGGTCCAGAAATTACTTCCAAATTAAAGGCACAGAGAAGAAAAAATGCATGCTGCAAATAATCAATCTTTTACCCAATAATTTGATTAAAATGAAATAACATTAAAATTCTCTTCAACATTAGTGGAAGTGAGAAGTCAATATTACAGCAAGCAATCTTCCAAATTCTATTTAATTGCATGTTTATGCAAATAGATACTAATAGCTTTTTTAACTCTTCATTGCAAGAAAAATAATCTTGTTACAGTAAAGAGTTTATTGCCTGTGGGATGATTTATAAGAGTATGAACACATGAAAAAGTGTGTATTTATTGACTCAGGTTTGTGTCCTCTCAGGACTGAGATATTATTTTCTAATATTGATTGACTAGTTTTTTCTTACCTTAAGTACTCTATGAGACCATCTCACAAACAAGGACCTTCCAAGAGCAGGCAAGAACCAAGACGTAATGTATTTTTCCTAGGACTATGTTTCATGTGAATTCACAGATGGCTGTTTCATAGGATACAGCAGCTCATTTGGTAAATATGATGTTCCATAGGTGTGAATGGAAGTAGTGCTGGAGCTTCGGCACCTTTTATCTATCGCTGTACAGATTAACTTCAAACTGTTGGTTGTGATCTACAGTCTTTCAAATGGCCAAGGCCTGTGTACTTGAGATGTATCTTACCAAAGACCCCCAGGTTATGGAACCATAGTAATAAATAGGGGGAGAACCCCACATTTGGACCCAGCTGCCCCATGGACACATAGTCCAGCGTTTTTCCCCACTTTGCAAACTATAAACCCTAAAAGTTATTTCCCTAAGTTTTTGAAGAAGAAGGGCATAAAAGCAGCCAGTAGATGAACAGGGAGAAATTTGCTGGTTTGGTTCAGGTCTTGACTGGCTACTTTCTGACTGGTGAGTGAGAAGAGCTGCCCAACTGCATCACAACAGTTCCTACAATACGTCACTTGCATGCCCAGACTAAACCACCACAACTGTACACCAAAGATAACATATAACCCTGTACCTCTAGTCAGTTATTTTTTGTGGTACTCAAATCCTTCAAATGACGATGCAGAAAGGATTTCTTTATTTTCAGTTTCTATAGTCCTCCTTATCATACACCTATAAGAACTGACTGATTCTTCACAATTTCCTGACTCACTCATGTCCTTCCTCCAAAAAGCCCCCACTGCATAAATCACAATCTCTCTGAAGCTACTCCTTAGCAACATTTGCCTATATGCATAGGTAGTTTACCTGAGATTGATAGAGAGAGTAAATTCTATCACATCTGATTGTATTTTCTTCACCTGTTGTCCCTTATCTCTTTCATTTTGGTATCTAAGTCTCCCTCAGAGTTCCTACTCCTTAGCAGCCCTTCACCTGCAGGAGAGAGCACTTCACATCACAATAAATGCCTGGCCTGTTTTACACGCTTAATTCTTTTCTATTGCTCCAAGTATATAATACAGAAGGACAACACATACTGGAACCTACATCAGCTGTGAATGTTGTCCTATTCTATATTATTCCTACACATATAAGTATTTATCTTGACATTAAGGGAAGGACCTTACACATACATGCATAAGAATACACATACAAATTTGGAACCATATGATATCTGTAAGTGAATTTATTTGTCTATACATACATAGGTAGACAAGTCATGTGGATGTAGATCAAGTGGTCTTGAGCTTGCACAGTATGAGCCTATGCGCTGAAAACGAAAAGGATGTTTCTCTGCCATTCTGCTGCTTTCACTAGTACAAGCCTGTGTGCTTTGAAGGTGAAGACAGACTAAAATGAATCATAAAGTTACAGTGTCCTGTAACTAATGCCCTATTTTCCAATGCCAAGGTTCATTGGAGGGAATGAATATAACTATGTGGATCAGAGAAGAGGGAGAGTGAGAGAGAAAAGAGAAGTTACAAATAGGCAAAGTTTGACAAAATAGAAGGAAATATGACTGTGTCTCCCCCTCCTTAGCAGGAGAGGAAGAGAGAAAAGGGTTGACAGAAAAGCAAAGGTACTAATGATACGAGATGAAGTTCTGTGAAAAATCACAGCAAGAGAGAGAAGAATGAAAGTCCAGGAAGGAAATGAAACAAGAGCCAAAAGAAGACTGGGCTACGTATATTTTTAAAAATCCCTTTTTATTTTTTCTTTTCCTAAAAGTACTTTGGGATCACAACTGCATACTTCATCCCTGAGATGTTCAGTCCTGAACATAACAATAAAAATTAATTAAAACAAATATTCTGTTAGAGTACTGATTGCCTATGGCCATAGGTTAATGAGTATCTTTCTAACTGGTGAGTGTTGCATGTAAATGAGGAATGTGGATCTCAAAAGGTTACAGTTCTGGTCCAGCTGAATACTGAGCATGTTATCAGTACATTCTGGGATATTATAATGGACAAAAAATTATTTTCCTTTTCTAAGAGCACAATTCTAAATAAGAAATACCGTTTTGCTAACAAAATAGCAAAGATCATGACCACAAAATTAATCATCTTTAAGAAAACAGTATTAGCCAGCTGAATTGCTGTGGGTTAAGCTCCAGCTTGAACACAGGCATGCAATTTTCATTTTCAGCAGCAGTTGCTAGGATCCACTTCTGTTTCCTAGCAACATAATTTTAACCTACATTCCTAGTGCATCTCTTACAATGAACAAAAAATCTTTTTAGAAGCAAATCTTTAGCTCTTCTATCAATACATATATAGGCATGTAATAGTAAATTGGATATCTTTTTGGAGGAGTTATTGAAAATTCACTATTTTTCCTGAAATTAAGAGAAATTAATGTAAAAATAATAATGAAGTATCCCTCAAAAACTGCAGATTTTCAATGTCTAGTGTCCTTGTAATTCTGGATTTACTATAATCTCTTGGAAAAAAAAATTGTTTCTAATGGAAAAATATATTGTTTCAGTGGGAAGTTTACTGGGGAATTTGAGAAAAGGACCTAATGAAAGCATGACTTCTTAAAATAGAGAGTACTCCTTTTTTGATTGCATCAGGATCCTTGGAGTGCAATATACTGGCTATTACAGAATACAACACTTGGGCATATTTTGAAGTCTTATGAAGAAACAACAACTGAATAAAGATGCCTCCTTAAAAATTTGTAAGAAATGACATGTTAAAAGGGAACAAGCTGTACTCCCCATTTCCAATACTATACTCATAACCATTGTTTAGATATCATCTTGGTAAAATTAAAATCCTCTGGGTTTTTTTCAGAAGCAGAGTGCTTCTGCCCTATAGCTAATTAAGGAAGAATTACGAAACACTAGAAGTATGACATTAGTTGCATGTTCCTGGTTTTTCATTTTCAGTTCCCATCAAACACGCTAAATGATCCAATATCATAACCAAATCATATCCCACAGCACAACAGGAGCATGACAGAGTTCTTTTGATATCAGTCTGCAATGGGAAAACCATAGTATCTTCCTTCTGAGGGTCTGTAAATAAGCCTTGTGTGATTTAGAGAAATCTGTGCAGCATCATTATGTTTCTTTTCCAGCAGGTATTCCTATAACCTGTCAGCAAGACACAGACTTTAAATTCAGAATAACTCAGCAGGCTTAATCAATATGGGATTCAAAAGAAACACTAGATCACTTTGAACATATATCAATGCATATCTTGTCAAGCTAATACTCAGATACCAGAGAAAGCACAGACGAGACTAGACATTAACCAGATAGGTGACACAGGAAAGCAATGCTGACATGTCCAAATTCTAAAACATTTTTCCTACTTCTAAACAGAAAAAAATAAGAAAACCATGTGTAAATTAATAAATACGCATGATCTCGGTCCTGTTCTTATTTATCAGTTCTTAGTATAAAGATGGCTATTGATTTATTAGTAAAAATATAAAGTTACATTAATGTTGGAAGACATTGCTCAAAAATTACGTTATTTGCTATTAAAATTGTTTTTGTTTCTTCTTATTTAAACAATAAAAAGAGAAATAATACCATGTGATATGTGACATATACAACAAGGAAAGTGTACAGCTCACCAGCAACAAACTGATTTTTTTCACAAACTATTGATTGAAACCTTTGTGAAGTTCTAACACCGCTCTGATGCATTGGTAATTTAATCGCAATTAATGCTAAGCCATCAGCTCTAATACTTATAGAAAACCCTCCCGATTCCTGTAAAATTTGTTTCAACTGGAAAAACGTTCTTGGTGTAGCTACACAGATAATAGATTACTTTAGTAACTCCTCTAAAGATATCCATAAGTTTACCATCATGACAGTGCACCTGAGTTGAATAAGAAACTAGTACGTGCTTGCAAATGATATATTATTAATGATAAATGAAGTAACTCATGATTGTAACACAGATATCTGACAATTGACTTGTTTGGTATGCACCATGTGGTCTTTAATATATTAAGATATCCTTCCTGGGTAGTCCTGGAATTCCTGGAATCTTTCCTCTGTATTCCTGAGATACTACTGAGATGACATGTAGCATCATGGTGTACAACTATAGATGTATAATTCCTACTGAAGTATTATCCCAGAAGCCAACATTGCTATTTCAACATAGTTACTTTCAGATGTACCACTGATTAAGCAGGGGTACTTCAGCAGAGGTTTAAAGCATATGCGATTGCCACAGTGGAAGGAACTGTGGCATATGCAATTCAGTGAAGTTCTTTCAGGTAAATGTATATCAATATTGTTGTCATTTTATAAAGGTTAATACAGTAAATAATTCTGAGAAATTCTACAAATATCTATCTGAAAAGGAAGTATTAAACAGCAGTGTAACTGCATACATAAAAAAATGAGCATGTAGTTTAAGAAGTGTTTAGTGTAGCTTTCAGATTTTATTAGGTTAATCTGCTGTATTTTGTAAATCATCGCAAACCCACAGGGAGGAATGTCTTTTCAATATTGATTTTTATGTTATGAAACACAGAAAAAACAACAAACAGCAAGGAGACAGACAGGAATATCAAAATATGGGAAACTTCAAAAGAATAGAAATGCCTGATTGCCTTCCAAAGCAAACACCTGAAGATTAAATGAAATGGTTTTGTAATACATGCCAAGTCTTGTCACAGAATCCAACATCTTTCACTCCTTACGTTGTCCACAGGAAAAGACTAAAATATCTGAGATCTGCATTAAGAATGAAACCACAACATTGCTTTCACAGTTGTGTTACTGAGCACCTGAGGAAACATGAAAAGAGGTTGACTTTCAAAAATCAGAGACAGAAAGGCATGGGGAAAGGCCCTGTTCAGAAGAGATCTGAGGCAGTTGATTTTTCCTTAACCTTATGTTAAACATAAGGAACATTTACAGTTCTTTTGTTGTAGAAAAGGGGATGTGGCTCGCAAGGGAAGAGGAACAACAGGCAGTCTTGGAAACCTCACTATTGGAAGAATTATGCATGAGTTAAAAATCTACTGAAGAAACTCTGAATAACTGTCAATATATAACCTTTGAAATCAAACATTTGAAATCAGACAGTCAATCAGTCACACATTTTTTCCTACCATGATTAAGACATCTTTTTCATTACAGCATAAAATTCATCTTATGTCCAGCAATTTCCATACAATACCACAGACTTGAAATCAAATTTGAAAATATGCAGGTTGACTTGGAGCACTAAGAGTCTAGTAAGTATCTTCTGATACAAAATTTGGTCCATAAGTTTCAAATGTCAAGTCCAACATCTGGGAATAAATTGTTGAGACAAGGGGGTGATTTATGAAAATAAGTCCTATCATACCATTGTGTGCAACAGAATCTTGGCAAATTGAATTATTTCATCACTATTAATGCTAACATACATACGTGTATGTATCTGACTATCTCTGCAGTGTTACAAAACCCCTGTTATTTAATATTAATAGCTGAATGTTTGAATGGTTTGTCCAAAGCTTCCTACTTGAGTATATTCATTGTTGGAAGATTTTAATTAATATTATAATAATTCCATACACATACATCCCTGGCATGCAGGGATCGTAAGATTTTGCTAATATGCTCCTTTCTCTTGTACTCATTTAATACCTACATAACTAATTTGACCGTAACATATTTATTCTTAGCTTACTGCTGTATAAACTAGACAACTGTCACATCCTGTATCTTTCCTGGAGTTTGGAATGCTGCTTTTGTTTTATTCTAATGTCCAGTCACAGTTCATTCTCATGTGAAGTATTTTTACTGATGTACATACTCCTTCTTAAGTCAGTGGATCCACTGGCATAAGAATAAAAATTATAGGTTTATTTCATATATGACTATCGTATGATGTCACACTAATTTCATATTTCTAGGAAAGAACAGGAAATTCAGTGAGAAAGAGACAGTGATGCTGGAACTGCAGGAGTAACAACCCTATAGTGGGATTTAACAAGATAATTTTTGATACCCTGAGATCATTATTGCTATGGTAACACTTGCAACATTTTATTGCTGCAAAATCTTTCACCGAAGAAATGAGATTGCACAAATATCTTTTAAGGAAAATACATGCATGCACACCCATACAGTTGAAAAATAAATGCAGCCTGAACAAAGACTCTTTGGGTTGTAATTAAATAGAGCACTTTGAGATACATCCTCATAAACACATACAATTTCAAACATGCTAGGAAGAATGTCACTGTTGTTTAGCATTGATTATGCTTAAACTAGCCATAAAGAAAAGCATGTAAAAACTGTTTATAAGTGTAAATTCCACTGACGGAAAATACATAGCTATTTTTCCTGTTACTAGGTTCAGGGCTTGCAACAACATGACTCGGTTTCGTAGGACGGCAGCTAGAGACTGCTGCGGTTCCCAGACGGCAGAGTAGACACTGTGGCCTCTTTATCCATCCTCAGATACGGAACTGCTGCTGCCACACGGCTGTCGAGGTACGACTGCGCTGGGGCTGGGGGTGTAACGCTAGCAGGAATAGGCCAGCCTATTCGAGCCTCACTGTAGGATTGCCAACAGAAGGAGTGAAGAGAAGGGTGTGGGAACAAGCATTCTTGGTTCTAGCCCACACCAAAATTTGTGCTGACGCTACTATTTCCTACCCCTGATGGTTTGATTAAAGATGTAATTAAACTTCCCCACTGCAGTAGACTTGCCTTGGCTTCAGAAGCAAAATTAGTTTCCACTTGGTCTAAAAATTGGGGAAATTATCAGAAGGTGATGTACCCTCTGAAATACATGAAATACAATGTCTGTTATGTTGCCAATTTTTCAATTTGGTTCAGAGAATACCAAAAATCTCACCACGTACAAAGGAAGTCCCAGATCACGGAATACTGTGATTTCGTGATCAGCTTGTGTTTCTGTTAATTCATAATAACTGTGATGGCAAGAGTTTCATAATTTTGCAAATTAACTAAAAATATAGCTCAGAAAACAAAATTTTAAAAGACAATTTTTTTCTTCTCTATATTATTCTGTATCTTATATTATTTTGTGTGTTCTGAAAAATTATTTCCGTTAGCTGTAACACCTATTTCTCCTTAATTCCCAGAACTACCATATCACACACATACTTAGTTCTTAGTCTTAAAAATACTCATGCTTTGCATTCAAGTAATCACAAAGCTACAGATCATTTTTGCACAGATTTTGCCAAACTGAACCTAAAGGCTGTAAATTCACAGCTGCACCTAACTTTTATTTTAACACAGCAAAATTCCTAGCATGGTGAAGCTCCAGCATTCTAGGGACTTACAGTTAACAATAAAATAAGAATATTAATAGTATCAACACAGAACAAAAAATCTAAAACATTTGGATGTAAAAGGCCAAAAACTACAATTCAGCTTTAAGAATTGCTTTAGTACACTTCCAATTCCTTATCAAAGTTTGTGGATACACTTTCGCAGCTCCTCATTTCTCACACCAGAGGCCTAAAGTCATAAATTTATTTTGTATGCTGATCTTCAAAAATGTTTTTTTAGTTTTATTAGAGGCAGGCTAACTTGTTATGTAATGGCATTTTTTTCTTAGTGGGAAACATCCGTACTTCCCAGAAGCTGAAATATTCTATTTACCTGGCGATTTATGAAATGCTACTGATGTACCGAAGGTTTGTGAACTGAATTTTTTTCACAGTTACAGCTAAGGTTGTAGATTTTGAATAAATAACAGAAATGTCTTCTGAACTGAAAGACGTCTTCAGCTCCTTCCAGTCAGTGATCTGGAGATAGTATAGGGTACGTTTTTCAAATTTATCTTGTTATATGTTCTAAAAAGGAACTATTAAACTATAAATCTACCTTAGTCACTCAGTACATATCTTTTGGCCTTAAAAGACGGTATACATTATGTATTAGTCATAACAGTCTCCTTGTTAAAGTATAAATGTATGTGATGTATTGCACAAATACCTCTCAATAGAATATAAGTATCACGCGTTTACTTATCGAGACATGGATTATTTTAGTCTTAGTTTTGGCAACAGTCACTGCATGCTACTCTTCTGTTTTTCACAGTTGTGTTTTGTTCAGCTTCTCTCTTCCAGGCAACAATGTTGTATATGGGTGTTACCTTGATATGGCGAATTTTGGGCCAAATGTTGGCCCTTCTGTAAAGGGAGATCTGAAGAAAGTGGTCTGGGTTCCTTGTAGGCCATGATTTAAGGGAGCATACAAAACATATGATAAGCCAGATTCAGAGACTTCAACAGTAAAAAAAAAACCCCAAACACTCATGGGCTTTATAGAAGCCCAGATAAGGCTTCCGATATGAGCGTTTTGGGGAAACTATTTCAGTGTCAGTGTCCAGCATAACCTCAAAACTGAACAAAATCTAGCATATATCTTTAACTCATATATATCAGACATGAAGCTAGCTCTAACCACAGATAAACTGAGACTGAGACATAGCTTTCAGTCTGTAACACTTCTGTGGGAAGCACACAGTCTAAATGTTTCCCTTCCCAGCACCATGCAGATTATACCACACCAGTGCAGCTCTGGCTTGCCAAGTACCTCTTTTCAGAAGAGTCTCTGCCCTTAAACTATATACATTTATACTTGCAATAATGACCGAGGGCTTGAAGCAAGTCATTGATCATGATCTCAACTACACCACTGAGATACTGGTGCCAACGTCTCCTCAACGTGGCTTTCTGCCAGGCTCCCCCCTGCAGCACAATCAGTCAAGAAGCGCTGCAACAGCAGACCCAAGTCTGGTCTGGCTGTAATTCCACCTGTACTGCAAGCTTGTGTACTGGAGGAGACACAGCTGGAGGAGAAAATGTCCTGTGTCCACCTGAGTTCTTTCAGCTAGCTACAACATTACTGTTACTATCCCAAATGCGTTAGGATTATTTGAATTTTCATATTGATAATGTTTAGTGATATGTTGTGCAACGAGTTATTAAAAATCTACTCCTAAATTCAATGTATGTAAAAAAAAATTCTTATCAAAATTCACCCAGAATAGGGTTAGGGCTTCTCCATGCTGAGTTAGGTCACCTGTAATCAGCACCTCTCAATTATTTACAGTCTTAACAATACCTGAAAAGAGCTCCTATAAAAAGCACAGTGTGTTTCCATCCTTCCTGTCCTCCACTGAGTATAAAGTTACAGTTCTTGGTATCTATTTTCCAGAGGTTTTCATTTTGTCTTCAAGCTGAAAATTCAGAGTGCAGCCCAGCAGTTTGAGATCAAAGCCAATTACAACACTTTAGGATTTTTTCATTTCCAGTTTCATTTACAGCACCTGCTATAATTTTGAAATCGCCATTTCCCATCTTGCTGTATAATCACAATCCTCTGTTGATGATGACTTCCAAAATAATTTGTTTTGTTGTGATTCATGATGTAATACACTTCTGTCTTTCTTGCACTGTGTGATCACAGTTTGCTACTAGTGGACTTGCTTTGAAAATGTACATTCCGTCTTACACTTGCTACTGACATGCTGTTTTCTAAAATGGCTTTCAGAGCTGCTGGCAGCCCTGAATTCAACAGCCATGACAGACATACTGACAGCAGCAGTATTTCTTCCTTTCTCTGAAACACAGCTCAGGAAGGAAATTCTGTGGTAAGGCATTTCTATATCCTTGAAAGACCTTAATCTAATTCATAAGAGAAAAATGTTCTCTGCAATCTATAAATACTACCTGTTACACAAATAAAAAAAGCAAGCTGTATGCTAATCAGGAATATACTGATCATAAAACCTCAGAAAAGTAGAAATGTTTTGTAATGATATTCTGACTTTTCTTGGCAGCAAGCTAGGTCTCAATGACAGGCAGCGTTACGGATTTGAAATACAAATAATGAGGGAAGCACCACCACTTACTGGTTGCTCCATGCTTTCTAAGACTTTGTTTTGCTTTGCCAAACCTTAACCACGTGAGTTGAACTTGTTCCTGCTAGAGAGTTGTCTCTGGTTGTTTTGCTTTCTCCGTTGATTTTTCCCCAAATCAGTGTCAGCTTAAACAGCATAACCATTTTTGAGAGTGAGGGTAAGGGGGAAAGGTTTCTCCATATCAAAAAAAAAATATAGAAATATTTCTGTAGAGAGAGTATACCTTTTCTTCTTAGAAGTCTGGAAGTGTAGGAACAAGAACTTGATTTAACCAGAAGCTGCCTTTTGTGTCTGGCTTGTGACTTTTCCACTCTATGAAAATCCACTCAACTTTCACCAAATTGCGAAGCCCCTGGAAATTGTCAGATCATACAATAGAGATTTGCATGTGACTAACTGCCCACAAGTCCAGAGATACCGTCTCACTGGAGTCCCTGAAACCAGGAGTGCAAAGTTCTCTGCAATTGCAGACCAGAGCTGGCATCAGAGCTTAGAGCCAGAAACTGAAATCAAGACTTAACAGAGATCTGATTTTTTGTTCTATCAATGTTATCCAACAAGAAAACTTAATAACCTGAATGAAGACCGGCCTGGAGTTGGATATGACTGGCATGAGACATGTGACACGATACTACACAGGTACATTTCCTGGGTTTTAATCAAGATACACCCTGCACCAAAAAAAAAAAAAAAAGCTAAAAGACCAACCTTAAGGTAATAAATAGAATCATTCTAATACTTTAAGTACCCATACTATTAACCAAACAAAAAAAGTTTTTCAATGGGTCTGCTTTGAAGTTGAGTCAAAATCCTTTACATTCAGTTCTTCCATTGTTCCAGCTGACAACTCCTCTGTTCCTAGCTGCCTCTTGTCATCTTTCATTCACTGCTCAAACCATCCTTTTCTCCCACTTCCTTTTATACCATTATATTGAAAATAGCAAATTTATTTTGAGAAAGGTGGTAAAATGATGTGAACACTTTCCCAGTCTACTCAACTTGCTTTTACTTTCTTCCTATCCCTCAAAGAATTATAACCAAATTCTCCCAGAAGAAATTTGACGACTTCTCACCTCTACCTCCCTATCCTCTCCTCCCATATCAACCATTTCCTGGTTCTTCTCTCATCCATATCTGTTCACTCTGTTCCTAATTCTTGGTCTTATCATTCTTTCTGTCTCTTCTTTGTCAAATTAAGGATGCAAATAAATCTCTTATCCTTACAAACTTCATTACTTGCCTATTTCCCTCGCAGATACCAGCCCACCTTCTTTATAATTTTTAATGCTTCAATTTTCAGTTTACAGCCACTGTCAGAAGCTCCTTTAGTCCGTCTACCATTTCTCCAGTTCAATTTCTGTCTCTTAGATTTCACAGAGTAAAACTGTTCATATCCAAGTGGCCAATTATCTCTTCTTGGCTAAAACCATCATTCATTATGCTCCTGAAGTGTCTCTGATTCAGTAAATCATCATCTTGTTAGCCACTGTTTCCCATGAGGCTGTCCTCTTTAGATTCCTCTTCCATGAAATGCATTCCTCTAACATTTTTATGAATGCTCCATAGCTCTCTAAACTGATCACTCTTCCCTCTCCATAGCTTTATCTAAACAACAGCATTAAAGCTACTGGGAATTAACTGCACTGATTCTGAATTAGATGAACAAACTTTTGAGAAAGAGAAAGTAGCACATTACTGAGTTGGTTTTTTCATTGCCATACAGCTTTTTCATACATGGGTAAGATTTTACTGTAATATTATTTATAAAAATAGCTTACTTATTATTGGTTCCACTTTTTTTAAATCAAGGAAAAATTACTTCTGTATCAATAAAGCTTACAACAGTGATATGCTATTTGTGCATATAGTTTTGATAAAGTACTTATTCCCATAGATACTGAAAATGTAATCTCTCATTCTAATTATTCATTAGTAAGGAAAGTAGCGGTTTGACAGGGGGATGCAAATTATAAATTCATGTGTAAAACTTTATAATAGGTTTGATTGATTGTAAATGGAAGCAAAAAGCTAATGCTTGGAGTATGCCTGTTAGGTATACCATATGTAATGTGTTCACTGTCTTTAAACCAAGAAAAAGCATTGTTTCAGAGACCACTAGCTCTTTGTAACGACTGATGACATTAAGTTTTATGCATGGCTTCTGGTTTTCTGTCTTGAAGCATTTACAGGGCATGAATAGAACTGAGAATCTCAGAATGTGAACCAAAGCAGTCCAGTGCATAGGGAAGAGAGCTCCCTTGGGCTAGCTGATCTAGACCACAGACATACATCTAAAATCTCAGTCCTGCTTAGCACTGCAATTATATACCTATGCCCATTTATGAGATTTAAAAAAAAAACAAACAAAAAACACCAAAAAACACCAAACACAAAAAACCTGAAAGCCTATTGTGAGAGTTCTTTCTGAAAATGAACAATAAAAAAATTATTTAGACATCATTATCTTCTTAGGTTCTTCAGCCACTGAAAGAGAAAGAGGCAGTAAAGGTGTCCCTTTCAGTCTTTCAAGTTTGAATGCTTGCACAAGCAGTGGGTGATGTGAGTTCAGACTTTTTTTTTCCACAATCGGGTAATTTAAACCCCCTTTTTCACATGGATATCCTAGCAGTGAGCCTGTGGGGAGTATTCACCATGTCATGAACTCTAAAACAGAGTTCAAGATTTATTACAATGCAATGATACAGCAAGACTGAACATGACTACACATTGCATATTGCAATCTCATCTGTGAAGGAAGAGGCCTGTATCTGGTCTTTGCTATAAAAGACCATTTATTTGTTTTACCTAATGAATATTTAATATATATGTGTGTGTGTGTGAATACATGTTGAACCAGTAGCATCTGGATTATAAGTGGGTTTAGTTGGAAGACAAATGCTAAATGACTTAGCCCAAGGCAATTCTCAAGTTGCACGAAAGCAGCAAAATGTCTAGAGGCTTTTATTACCAAAAATTATACACTTCAAGTGTTCAGTCACTTCAAAGAAGTGGCAGCAAATAGAGTGCTTGGGTTTTTTGTTTTTTGAACTGTGTCTTCAGTTCATTCACATTTACTCAGCCTGAACTCTGTGAGGTGCTTAAATTATTCAAGTAGTTTAATAATTGTGACATTTCTCTTCTGCCTGCTGAAGCAGAGAACAGTGAGGAATGAATGAATGTATCAGTAAGACTCCTAGTCTTCTGTTCAATGTAGTTAACTCTACACACTTTACATTTAGGCTGACATAAAATACATGATTAAAAAAAATTAAATATACCCTAATTTCAATTCATGAGTAATAGTTAAGTTGTAAAACAAGGGGAAATTAAATGACTTCATCTAATACTGTTTCAAATTCACACTTCCAAAGGGCATTGTTCACTCTTACTATGCAACAAGGGATTGTTTCGGCCCACATAGTGTTCTGAGTGTTGCAGTATTATGATTATGCTGAGTGGTTAGATTGTTACAGCTGCAATAATTCTAAATACAGTCAGCTCTGAATTATCCCCGACTAGTTTATCCAAGCTGCACATGTTAAGACTTCCAACTTGGCTCTGTACAGTGCCACCTTAGGTCCAGTTTGGTTTGTAAGCTCATAAGGTTGGCGCTGTAGTTTCCAGAAGATTTATTAGCAAGGGTGTAGTGCAATGCAAACACACATAGCCCAGGTTTCCTCCTTTCCATGGGAAAGTTATTTGCACCACCAGTAGAGAAAGAAGGAAGGGAGATGGAAAGTTTTGAGGCACTCTCTACGAAAATAATATGCCAGATACAGATGAGATTAAGGTTTGGTTATAGAGAAATTTGGCACATAACTACAAAAGACACAGGCATACTCAAAGTAACTTCCATCTAGGTAGCAGAGATAACAGCAACGCAGACAGAGTGGCAACAGTGCTCCAGCGACCCTACGTTTTCTAGCTTACATAGCAATCTTCAGCTATCTTCACTGTTATTTCTACCTAAGTAAGCAATATTAAAGCCACGCAGGGACATACTTCTATGTGGTGACAGACTACTCTTCAGTGCCTGTTCTGCCCCCTTCTTAAATGTACATATGAAAAAGTAAAAGATTAAAAGCCTGTTAAGAGTAAAGGCATGTTCATTGCAGCACAACATCTGGTTCATCAAGGATCCAGTTCAAGCACCTCATGCTCCTTTGTGATCTTCACATGTAGATTTTCTGTCTGTGGAAACTAAACTGTGATGACGGTAGTAACCATTCACACTTACCGAAATATGGAGGCAGGACGTTGCTGGGCACGTGCTTTGTGGTGCCTCTGAGCCCCCCGGTTTCCATATAACAAAAGAAGCATAAAAGACTAAAGAAGAAAGTGACTCAGGTAATATGGAGATTAAAGTTGAACTGACCTAGAACTTAAATGGAAATTGCCTGCAAAAAGTATCTTTTTCCTGGGCACTTTTAATTTCAGCAAAACACCACTGCCTGGCAAGAAAATGTTTCGTATGCAAAGCATAGTAGCCTTTGTGAAAAAAAAAAAAAGCAATTTTACAGATGCACAGGTATACTTAAGAAACAGATTCATCTGACACACCACATCCTCATCTATCTTTGTTCACATTACATACACTATAGCTTTTTGGCACTGCAGTGAGAGACTCACAAGATTCATGAGAATCTTAGGTCCTGTTTTTTGTATTAATATCTCAATACTTTTGAAGAAAAAAAAAATCCATCCATCTCTATTCCCTGTTTCCAAAAAATTTCTACCCATCTTTCATATGATGCTTTTTGCTCCAATTTCTTCTGTTGTTTCATTCCATTTTTATAGGAGTATCTTTGAGATGAGTTAGACTGACTTTGCTTTATACACTGGCTTATGTCCTCTAGTCAGTGTATGTCTAATGCAGAGACTAGATGACAAGAGACTTCATGGATGATGGATGTTTTAATGATTCAGTTCTCTTCCCAAAGTTTTTATTAGTGGTAACCTTAATGAGCATACCTTCTGAGATTCCTTCACTAAGAAGATACTTAGGTAAAAATGTACAGTAACTATCAGATTAGTGGTCTCTCTGCAGTACTTTTTCTTCTTATATGTAGGAAATGATTCTCTGACTTGAGAGGAATAATTCTCTCATGCACTCCAACCTTGTTATGCAAAGCTTACAGTCTTGGAGACGCAAAGATGCAAAAGCTACATACTGCCAGGCATAAAAAAAAAATAGAAGAAAAGGAGACGCAGTGTACTTATCACACAACAGGAGCAGCATCAGTAAACAAAGGGACCACAATTCTGCACTTAAGATAGAAAGACTAAAAAGAAAATGATTAAACAGATTTTGTTTTAAATGAGGGGTTTCATGCTAAAAATAAACCATTTTGCTTCAATAAACCCTGAAATTCTCTCTAGCTTTCATCAAAGACTCAGTATAACTCAGATTTTACTTTTTAGTATATCTAAATTACTGCCATTTATCCTCTGATGGAACTATAAAGAGATATAAAATTATGCCATCTAAAAATCACATGTAAATTAAATTATCCAGATTTGTGATATGGATAACTACTGCTCAGAGGGTATCTAAATGTCTAACTGATTAACCTTAAAACCTAAATTAAATGACTAAGGTGGAATGCTGATCTCCACATAAAATTAAAGAAGAAAGTTAAGATCCTACATGACCTGAAGCCTATTTTACGTACTTTGGTTTTGCCACAGAAATCAGATCACTGACATGGAGTTTGAATCCAGTGAAGATGTGCACCAGAGTCAGATACAGGAGAGCTCCTAAACTACAACTACAAATAAAATAATTTTCGCACTCATGACACTGGAAGATGAGGTTCTTTGTAAGGCATTTTAGTTGGGTATATAAAATCAAGTGGTGTGAATGCCTCCCCGCATGGAATATTCTTTATGACTCAACAGCTACTTTGCTTTTTTTTATAGATTTGTAATGTTCAGTATTGCATGCTTTCCACTCAAACTAGAAAGCTAAAAGTGGGCACGTGACAAACACTGGAAAACAAATATGCACAAGTACATACTGTTCCTAACATCATATCCTACCATAAGATAATAATCATCATTATACTTTAGTATAATATAAAGTATAAACTTCCCTAAAAAGGAAAGAGGCACAGCAATCAATGATATGTGAAGAGCTGTTCTGCTGAGATCTGCATTGTTGCTGAACTTTGTCATGACCTTGAATGCAAATCAAAATGGTATGCATGTATCCTAAAGATTTATTGCTGTGGTCTGCTCCAATCTTTTCTTAATAAACTAGTTAAAAATAACTCAGATAGCTCATTAGTTATAGCACAATATATTTTCTCCTTAATTTGGGGGATGGCAAATGTCTTCATTATTCTTAAAGCAACATGTACTGTGTAATACCTACCATACCACAAAAATCAGTCTAGTCCTCTATGCACCATCTGCTTAAAGAACAATAATCATCCTGTGAAGTATTTATCTTCTGCATCCTACCTCACACTGTTTTCTGCCTTCCGACATCCTTCACTGCAATAACATTTGCTTAGTCCTGAGATTTATCACTCCTCTCCTCTGAGGATTACTTAGTTATTAATAAAATTATCTCCTTTCCCATATTTGGGTTGTCTACAATGTAAGTGAAAGGAAACATTTTAGTGAGTTACCTCACTGGAAACTCCATAGCTAAGAAAATTCTTGTGGCATTAGCATCGAATGTTCTATGCAAAGGAATTGTTTTTCTTCAAGGAAGTTTCCAGTAAATTGCTATAAAAATAGCATTTCTCTTGATATTTCCATTCTATAGTAGCATATTTTTGCCAGCTTTTTTTTAAAGACATTATGTAACATAAAGACTATTTGTTGTCTTTTTTAATTCTCCATTTGTTCAGTGCTTTATAGCTAATCAGAGCCAATGATGGCTGTTTCATTTACATATTAACCATAAATAAGCATTTCTAGGGGTGGCGTTGGACTCACAAAGCAGCACTGGAATGGTTTCCTTTATCACCATGCTGTCTGTTTTCTTTGGAAGCTCTAACTCTGCACTGATCATTACACACTTTTCCCTTGCCCAATGTTCTGTGGGCAGTAAACCAATCTTTAAACACAACATAGGTAAGAAGTAACATATTTTACCTACCATACCACCCCAGTTACAAATCAGCTGGAAATCTAGGATCTTCACTTTTAGAATAACAGAAATTAAAGGTAATACAATTTATTAAAAAAAACCAAAAATTAAAATCCTTCTCCCCTTCCTAAATTTCTCTTATGTCAATAAATCCCTAACTTGCCTTCTAACTTAGATACAATACAACAGTCCACTTCCATTTCAGTTCCACCTCCCAAGCACGTTTTGGTAAATCAGCTTAGGTAGGAGACCTGCATTAATCTCACCTGCCATGAGTTGCATATGGAGGTGTGTGGTTCTGATAGCTGTAAGGAAGCAGCCCCCCGGGCGGGGGGTGTGTTGGGGAACACATAGTCAATAGCACCGCCTATGACTTACACTCCTTCTTCAGTGGCTGTTGCAGACACTCAACAGGAACACCAATAAGCACAACATACTAGTCGTATAACACTATGACAGTGTAAGAGCAAATTGAACTATCCAGAGCTTAATTTTTAAGAAAAAAAAAATTTCACGTATATTTTATGCTATCGCCTGTATAATGTTCCTAGGATAATGACATTGTAATGAACTCACATGCCGAGCTTAAAAAAAAAAATATGTTTGAGTATATTAAAGAAAGCTTTTATAATCTCTAAATTAAATCTCTACATACCTATGGGGTCTCTAAATCTAAAAGATATGGAACATCCATTAGCTGAACACATTTGATGGGAGACCTGCTACACAGACTGCCTCATTTTGGGCCTACAGTGCTGAAAAGTTTGGACATTACCTCAGGTGAAAGTGAACTAACTATATACCTCAGTACAAAAAAAAAAAGCTCCAAATTTTGTTCTCCTGTAAGTAGGTGCAACACCTCAATCTCAGCAGATTTTCACATTTTTAATTTTTTTATTTTGATTTACTATCAGAACAAAGATCTATGTATTATGTGAGCTGTCAGAAAGACAGTTATCAAATCCCTGAAAAGTATTTTTGTGTAAATTTGGCCACAAATTCAAGCAAATTTATTACTCAATCTTTAAATCCAAAGGAAAACAGGTAATATCAATAGGTCATGATTCCATTTCTATAATTCTTTTATACCATTCAAAGTTTGGACAAGCAATGGCAAATACTGATGATGGTTAACCATACTTAACCAACCGAGTCACAAAAACTGGCTGTAGACATGTGTTTAGCCTGTTAAACTGCAAACTAAAAACAGATTAGTAGAAATTGCCTTTAGAGTGGATTAAGCTGTTGCGTTTTACTTTACATTTGTTGGGCATACGGCTTATGTAATGACTTGTAGCTTATTAAACATGGCAAGGCAGTGGTGTGTCATCTTCTGGACAAACTCTCATGTTAAAGTTTACCGTTACCAAAATTAAAATAGATGTACAAGAACTTAAGAAATTTGCTGTATTGGAGGTCAAAATTAAATTATACATTCTGTCCTACATCAGTCCTGACTTTGATAGCAGTTATTAGTTTTTTAACTGTCATCTGATTATTAACTGACTTCCCTAATTGCATATTCCTGGGCAGGCATATTGCCTCACTTGTGCCTTATTTCAGTCTTGCATGCTTTTAATATTAATCTCAACTAAAAGCTTGACTAGAGATTTTATTTTGATTTGTTTTGAATCTGCACAGAATAAGGGAACAAGGCTGTCACAGTGAAACTGAAACTGTAATAAATCACTACTTCATAAAAAGCACTTGAAGATCTTGTCTCCACTAAGTCAATTGGACAAAATACCTCTACTGTATCAGTACTTCTCATGCAACTCTCTAACTGATCCTGGCAATGAAGATTTGAGTACCTTGGACCTTGTTTTTCCCCTTCAGTATACAATAATTCCCACTGATTTCAAACTAATTATTCAGTTCCTTCATTTCGGTACAGACAGACGAATGACACTTAGGCACAATAGGGAGCCCACCGGAAATAATAAAACCATATTCAAATATGTTAATAAATAAGACCCTAAGGAGCTAGCATGAAGCATGTCAGTCAAGCAGAGCAGTCTGAGGTAACGTACTCAAAGATGCTACCAGTAGGCAGAAGATATGTATTTTAACTAGGAATTGTGCAAAGAATGCCTTTAGGTCCTATTTATATTAATTGGAAATGGTAACATTCCTCATGAAGGAAATCACATTTTTTGTTCTCTCAGGTAGCTAAATCCATTTCACTTGCATGGACTTCTATCCAAAATATCAATGTATTCATGCTTTTGACAAATGGCATCACAACATCTGGTTTTGTAGCCTTTTATATCACTCCCAGAAATTAACCACATTCTTTCACTGTTTTAATTGCCTCTGAGACTGGATATTTGAGGCACATAAAATAAAATTACACCCTCATGGAGCAAAATTTAATTTCCCTATTCTTATTCCCTTTACATATTTTACTTTGTACCAGTATTTCCATTGAAATGGTGGAAGAGGCCTAGTATATAGCTTTTTACTGTGCGATTTTTATTTAATTAGCACAAACTTGAGCTTTCAGATATTTCATTGGTACAGCATATAGAGAAAAAATTATATTAATGCTTTAAATATTAAAGGTTTGCCTACTTCCTGCTCACAGGATAGGGGCTCTAGGGAAACAGAATACGGACCTTAGTTTTATGTTCCATTATGAATTATACTTCTTGCATCAAGGTGACTGAACTGGTCTCTGATGGCAGATTTTTATGCCTTACATGCCGGAAGTTACTGTTCTAAAATAACTGTTTTGAATTGTTGCTAATTTTTTAGGAATAATATTTTTAATATAACTTTTCCACATACTACTACATCAAGACAGAGAAAATAAGAATCAAAGGCAGGATCTGAAAACAAGGGAAAGGGCACAAACCAAAAGTGGCTATGGTAATACAAATGGGAGCAAAGCCAAAATGTTGATACAGTTAGTTTGCAACTGATTAGAAGGGGAGGGAAAAAAGAAAAAGAAAGATCTATAAGGAAGCACTTTCCTCCACATTAACTTGATCTCTGGGAATCCCACTAAGAAACTAAACCCCTAAATATCAAGTAGGAGATTATTTTTTTTTAAATCTGTTAAAAGTGACATTATTGCAGCAAACACTGACTAGCTGAACTCCTCAGATAGTCATGACCTTGTCTTTGTCAATATATTCATAATTTGTCTTGGAAAATGGGTAAATAATTTTGCAGGGAAATCCTTTTATTTTTTGAAAATTATCATCTCCTATCTCCTCCTTGCCTTTTTTTACTTGCACTCATTTCTAGTTCCCATCCTTATATGTTTTTATAGTTGTATTCTGAAATAAAAATGTGAAAAATAGGTATATTGATCTGTCAGATCTTACCTGAAATTGGAAGTCCACAGGAATAAGGTTTAGCAGGCAGCTTAGCTCAGATGAAGATTTCAAAAAAATCTGTTCAAATAAACACAAGAAATGAGAGAAAAAATTACTTATTATTGTTTTTATTTAATTTGAGCATCTTTGGTAGAATATGTCTTTACTCAAAATATTGCACATGTATAATAGATTGAACTTGCCAGAACTAACACAAATATCTTTTGCCACTCTCTAAGAAGAAAGTTTAGATGTGAGACCACTTTACTGTAGACATTTTGCCCCAGGCTCATATTTTCCTCATTTTAGATAAACACTGCTGCACATAAAGGAATCTGAACAATTTGTTCACACACAAAATTACCTTGTTGACTTAGCTAGGAGCTTGTCACCAACATTTAACAAAATTGCATGACTGTTTTTGAAAGCTGACAAAGACCATTTCTTTTCATATGCAAACTCTGGGCATTCTCTTCAGTTACCTGAAAGCTGCACTTTTGCAGAATAAAACCTTTTATTTGGCTCATCTTCCTTCAGACCTTATCAAAATCATTTATATTAGGACAGTAATGGATGATGCGCTCATATTTTACCAGGTATTTTCATGACTTTAAGGCAGTCAAGACTCCAGGAAAAAAATCTAAATATGATTAATGATACAGCAGATTGCTATAATAGTGGTAAAGTATGCAGACATCTAAAAACACAAAGGAACAGTTTTGGAATGATGAACTGCCACTTAACCAAGGAGATTAATTTCTTTAGAACTCTAACGCTGTGCCACATACGATTCTCAGTGTCACATATGAAACTCCTTTGACCCTAGCTGGGGTTAGTTATTACTCTGGGTACAATCTAGCCCACTGTAAACAAGCCCATCTCTTTGCAGAGACATGCCTACATGGTCACGATGCAAAGATTAATTACTTAGCTCAGGCTTTGTACAGTCCTACATGGCTGCCAGATGAAAACTGGCTTGCATCCCAGTGTCTTCAAAAATATGTGAAGCCACTTTGTGATTGTGTGTATTTGACTTTATAGACATATCATGGCTCCTTCTTTGTCGAGTTAAAGTGCCACCAAATAAATAGTTTCAACTTCTGCCACAAGTCTACCACTAGAGAATGCCGAGGAACTCCTTGTATTCAACCTTCGTTCCATTAGGTGTAATAATGTATTGAAAGGGATTTGAGGCTACTAGCTCTGAGTTCAAAACCCACCATTGCTAAGCAGTTTAGACATTTCACATGTGAGAAAATGTCTGTTTCTGTTTTAATGTTTACTCCAAATAATAGGACTACTACTACGCACCTTCCAAGAAAGGAATTCTGGAAATATTTTACATTTTCAAAACATGCTGAGAATACAATATCCTGGGTAAATATGTAAAGAGTAACAAAATAATACTAAAACGTATGCTACTACTTTCTGTCTAGTCATCATCTGAGGACATGAGAAGATCCAAACTGTAAACTTGAAAACTTGCACTTCAAAAAGCAGCATACTTCCTGGAGAATAAATGGAAATGGGTCCATAAGGGCCAAAATGATAACATATACAGCAAGTTATAGTATGTAAAACCGCACCCACAGATGTTTTCAGTGCCAAAAGGCTGACTTTGGTTTAAATATACAGAAATAATGTGATTTTCACTACAAGTCACAACAGGTTTTCCTAGTTCAGACTTTATTCCCCCAGTGGATATTAATGCAGACAAACTCTTTATTTCACATCTACATTTTCTACTGTCACAGAGATATATCATACCTCCGGGTACTTGTGACCTTTCTCACATTATGAAGATAAAAGAATATTTGGAACATCGTATAATGAAAGAAAAAGTAGCACAATATAGACAGCAATGAGAAAAACGCTTATGTCAAGTGTGAATAATGAAGGAATCTGAAATGAACAATCACTTAAAATCATTTAATATGGGAACTTCCCAACAGATACCAGGATTACATGAAAGAAGGGATGCGCAACCTCCTAGCTGAAAACTGCACTAACTTATCAGAACGACTCATACAGCTCCCAATGCCCTGCTTGTCAATCTCTTCCCAAAGGCTCTTCAGATATAATGAAGCTGCAACATGCAAAAATTTTTCTGCCAGCTTCCAGCTACCTCTCATGGGGGACGGCAGCCCCCACTGCATGACCACACATATCTTGCCATGAGATCAACATCCATATAATCTTGTAATGGAGGCCGCCTGTATTATAATCTCTCAACAAATGACAGGCCATAAGACTCTACGAAGCCTGTCTTAGAAACACAAAACAAAACAGAACAAAAATCCCCTACCTCTTTCTTCAAGGTATTGTCACTCAACTAGTAGCTTCTTAGCATCAGCTCACTACCAGCTATAATATTTAAGACATGACTGCTGGTAACATGGTAAAATAAGAAGAGAGCCATGTGCAAGCTGTCTACAGGCATCCTACAGATTAGAGGAAACTGGTTCCTGGATGGGTCCCAGGCATTATTATACTTGTAGGTATTGGAAAGGTAGAGGTTATTGCAGTGGAACTCTTCAGCTAGCAAAAAAACACAAGTTGAGTAACTATTTGTTTGTAATGCAATACAAATACAATGCAATACATACTACTACCAAAAAGCATTAGCCCTACTTGCATGGAAGATTCCTCGGGATATCATTACATCCCATGTGTTTGAATTCAATGACAAATAAACTAGCATCTGAAGTAGATCTGATCAACAGAACTTATGGTAAGTATTAGTTACAGGACATGTCATACTCTCATGGACAGTACAAGCTGTGCCCAACTAGAGAAGACACTTTGGATTTAAATATTTTTTACTTTTTTTTTGTCTTAGTACCTGGAATTGTTGGACTTAAATGGCAGCTGAAGAACAACAAAAAAAATTCAGTAACATCACGAGGATCGGTCAGATTCATAAATTGAGAGAGAAGCACATGATTTAACACAGGTTTTTAGGATAGAAAATATCTTTTTATATTTACATTACTTCATTAGTTTCTAGAAAAATATGTGAGGAACATCTGGTAAGCACATAAAGGATTGTAATGCTTTCTAAGGAGTCAGGGTTTATGTGACAAATCACTACATTACTTCCATGAGGCATATAATCAGAAAGCATGGATTACAATTCACCCCCACACTGAATGGAAAATGTCTACAGACCTCAAGGAGAAGGAGGATCAGTAGGCCTCTGTGAATTAGAAAGACCAGGCAGCATCGTTACATTAGCTAACTGAGAGAAAATTTGTCTGGAAAAATGAATGCTGAGAAGGTTTTGAAGTAATAAAGGGAAGTGCTCTAACTCCTGCTAAATTTAAAACTCCAGATTAATCCAACTTGCAGTAGTCCACAATGCCAGACATACACGTCAGCAGTTGAATAAACTCATGTGGCTGTTAGACACAAACCAGCAACTTATAGAGACTGCAAATTCAATCCAAGAGGTAACAAATATTCAGTCACATACCTTGAGTGTTAAGCATTGTGGAGACCCTCAAGATATGCAGTCCCTGTTTATTGGGATTGTGATTCGTATTCATATTTTGTAGCATTTTAAAGTTTAAATATTGGCTTTTATATCACATTTGGGATGTACCTATATACATAGCCATTAAAGGGGAACTTTTAATAAAAACTTTACAGTTTTGTCTTTTGAATGAATTGCATTATCGCACTACTTATGCAATGACTGAATTTAAACCCTGAGCTTAATTTGCAGTGAATTTCATAGATATTAAAGGGATCATGGTAAGGCTGACTGCTCTTAATATTTTCAGAATTCAAGTTCAGTAACTACTAAGTCCTCTTTCAGCAATGTTTGAAAAGCATTTTCATGTTAAATGAAAATTCAGTATCATATTGTGAAGCAATATCATTCTTAGGACATAAGAATATAATGTAACATCTTAATAGTACCATACAATATAAATTTTCAGCTAAGTATTCTGAATGTCAAAAAATCTTTTAACCCCCCGTTTTCAACTTCTATGCACTTTAAACAGCTCTGAGGAATACAGATACTCAAAAACATAATTATCCTATACAATTACAGAAGTGATGATAGCACTATGGAAGCATTCACATCTCCCATTTTCTTCTTTCACAGAAGGAAAAACATGTTTCATTTTCACACTGAACATGCCGTCTACACTATATGCTTCATTCATTAGTTCTCAGAAGAATATTTTCATGTCTGCTAAATAGCATTTCCGGGCCAGTTTTACAGCTGTATGTCAGAAAGAAACAATAAAAAGACATGTTCTCACAGGACTATTATCCAAGACAATCATGAGTTCAAGACTTAAAAGGTTATAAATAATGTGATTTTTGTAATTACAAATACTATATGCCTCCTGTATGTTCAGCTTGTCAAATCTTTTCAAAGATCAAATGTGATCCATCACTTTTTTAAAAAAATTATTAATCTGCAACATGCAAAGAAGATTAGCTATTCTCTTTGTATTTCAGTTTGTCTCAGACTGATATTCTCTTGCATGTCTTCTTCCTTTTCATGTATCACCACAAAATTATGTTTGTAAAGTACTGGAAATGTTAGTATAATTTAGATAATAATTTCAAAGAAAATTCCTCCTTATAATTTTTATGTCATTGCCTGAAATTACTGTTCTATAGCAGGAAATCATCTAGTTTGCAAAAAGTCTATTATGCATCTTATACCAGCTTGCCCATCATTCAACAGCTTTTAAGATGCTGGTGATGTGTGAAATTGTATACACAAGGTCACTAAATATATCTGTCAACATCAAGAAAAGCTGAGATGTACCAGAAGCCAAATCTAGGGATGCAACTGAATAAAATAGTCTTGAGTTTAGCTAAAGTAATTACAAAAGAACAATTTTTCTAAGCTTATTTACTGCTTTAAACTGTACTAACAGAATTCAGTATTTATTAACTTCCTGTAATTTTTTCCCCATAGAACTTGCTAGCATATATCCTCCTTCCTGCACAATCTCTGTCTTTACATTATGGCTTCCATACATTCATGTCAGTAGTATGTGTCATAAGTAAGAAATAAATATATGTGATGCAGAAAAAATTACTGTTTCTAATGGTATTCTAGCAGTACCCAGGAAATACTCCCCTTATACTGGAGAAAACTGCCTTCGCACAAGACACGTGACAAAAAGGTAGAAATGCAACTCCCGTGCTCCACTCCTGCATCCCCAACTGTCCCACTTTTGGAAACCCAGAACCAGGGATTGATTAAAAGATGATTGTTAAAGAAACTGAGAACTCAGGCACACAATTAAGTTGCTACAACTTAACAAGCAGCCATGCACCAGCTGAGCACGGTTAACAGCCTGTGTGTACCCTTGGTCACCACATTTAAAAGAATTAGATGTTCAGTAGAATTTAGTGCAGAATGAGACAAAGACAAATGGGAATCCTGCAGAGGAGTACCAGATGACAAGGCAGACTGAGAAAGTGGAAAGCTGAGATCTTGGAAAAAACTCTGTAACCCGTGGAAAAATAGCAATTCTATAAAGCTGGAATTGCTAAATTAATGTTTCTTTCAATTAATGGGAATCAGTAACTTCATACTGAGAAATGCCATAACACAAAGTCAGCTATTAATTCTCCATCATCTTCTATCCAACTATAAATATGACAGACACTGACACAGCACACACATGAGCTTTGACACCACTTGCTGATATATGCTTGCTTTTAGAAAGGCCATTCATTTATTTACACAGGAGATCACCATTCAGGTTTTACAAATATGAGAGATGCTTTTCAAATCTGCTAATGATTTGTTTATCCCAGAGGAAAAATTTTAGCCTCAGTGCTAAATAATGCTTTATCAAGTTGCCCAATTATTCTTTGCATTTAGCAGAGAAATGGGAATTAGTCCAAAGTCATAGTTCTAGTTCTCTGTATAAATAATTTATCACACATATTCAAGCTGTCCATGATGGGCTTCAGACAAAGTCATGATGCACACACAACTACGTACATACAAAATTCAAAACTAACACAGATTTTTCTATTCAGTAGACCGCAAGACAAGTGGAAATTAAATTAGTACCTGAAGATATCTAGTCACAGGAATGTATGGGTGCAAATATCACACTGTAAGGTTAGAGAGATCAAAAATACTATTTTTAAAAATGGTTATGACAGCAAAAAGTGAAGTTACTTAGGAGACCTTAAGAAAAGGAAACAAAGCCTCTAGAATCAGAAATCCATTATAAAAGTTATAGTCTTACAAGTATACAGGAGGAAGAAAATTCCAGTTCAGGAGAAAGAAAATTCCAGTTCCAAGCCTCACTCTCAATGGACAGAGGATCATCACAATAACATAGGTAGCATCATAAAGCACATGGCCAGCCACTGCCTTCTGTTAATTATATATACCAACCTCCCTTACCATGATCCTTCCAGAGAGGAGTTTGAGATGGGAAGAAAAGACTAACAGTTAGCTTGCATTTATTCATAAAAAATGGAATGAAAATACATACATTCTCAATCCTGCATTACAAAGAGCTTGTCCTGAGAAACAAATAAATTTTGTTAATGTCATGTTTGAATATCAAGCATGGAGCTAGGGTTTTGTTGTTTTCTTGGTTTGGTTGGGGGTGGGGGTTGAATCCGAACACAGATATATTTTCAGGAAAGGAGATAAGACTTTGGCAAGATATAAATCAAGAATCACCCATCAGCTGTGAGACACATTGAGACTGTGACACCTCTCTGAAATATCCTTACCAGTAATGCATCTCTGCCGGATTTTAAATCAAAGTGTTTAAACAACTTTCCCTTGGGAAATTCCAGAGCTGAGGAAACATCTTAGAAAAAATCTTGAAGCAGAGACAGAAGATGATCAAGCCAGCAGAAGCACTGTGCCAGATGCACAGAGAGTGAACATTTAATTTTCAGTGTAGTTCTCAAATCTGCAACTTCGATCTTAAAAACCTTGCTCAGATACCGCTTTTTCTTGAGGCAGTTAAAGCTCTAGCACATAACCAGGAAATGCTGCTTGCCTTTTACTTTGTGTAATTCAGCCACTGTTCTCCTTTTACATAGAAGACAGCAAGGTTCGGTATGTATTTTGACTGAGGAAGTATGCATCTGTCTCATGAAAAGGGCCTTGATCACCAGGCTATAATTGTCTGGAATGAGGTCCTCTCCTATGAAATTAGTTTCTCAATGTACAGAATAATTACAGATTAAAGACAGAAATATTTCTACAGGCTTGTAGCTAGAGCACTCAATAGGAAATGGAGAGACCGGAATTTAAATCTCTGCAATGGCTAATATTTATCGTACATACTATCCCAAGAATTCTTTACTGACATACGCATAATAAGCTGTTCACTTTAACACATGCTTACAGAAATACTCAGAGATTTACTTTGGGGTGAAACTATGATAATTTAAATAAAAAATGGGATTCGGTCTTACTTAACTACAATCATTAAGGAACTATATACCTCCAAAGCAACCCATCTATTTTACGTTCCTGTCTCAGGGTAGAGGTGCATGTTTATCTACAACAAGCACAGGAAGAGTCTAGTAACACTGATGGTTAACCTCCAGATCATTAAAATACAGCAAGAACCCTACTCAGTGACGAGCTGCACAATGTTCAGGTTCTCAAGACTGAGTAGAACTACACTTCAGTTTTGAAAATCAGCAATAGTGACTAATTTCTCCCTCATTTCCATGCTAAAGCTTGGTGAAGAATGTACAGGTTTACATTTAGCTTGTATCCAAAGTAGCCTTGTCAATCAGAGTCTTTTGACCTAAACAGGCTTTGGATAAGAAATGCAATACAAAAAAACCCATACTCATAGGTCAGCCTCAACTATTTGACCAGCTTCTTATGTGGTTATTTTATGGTTAAAATGCTGAGATCTGGTGCTTATATAATGTTAATTAGCCAGAATATATAATGTATAGTGAGTCAGAAAAACAAATGCAATGTGTGTAATTTGTCATTCTCAAATGTTTGGGACTCAGTGCTCCATTCAGAAATCTCTCCAATGTTTTAAAGTTTATCAAATTAAGCATAATGAAACAAACAGAAACCTTTTATGTTCTATTAAACATAATTGTCAGGAAATGTTACAATTAAGTACAGTAATTACTTGAAATGTTGTGATTGTTTATTTGCCTATTTCAAATTACTTTCAAGGAAATATTAAGTGCAAGTGAAAGACAGATTGCCTCCTGGAGATGTAGTTCATTTTAAATGCCAGTGTCTTCATTCAAGCTACCAAAAAGCACAAAGACACACTGTTTTCATGACAACGTGATACACATTTTTTCTCCTACTTCTAATTAGCATTTGAAACAATATCCTGAAAAAAGATATTTAAAACTGTATTTGAAATCTTCAAAACAACTCGAGAGTTGTATATGTAGCTTCTGAATAGATTTACATCGGATGCTTTCACTCTTTTTCAAGACCCTTGAACAGTTGAGTCTATATCTAAAACAGTTTTATCACTAGAACCACAGGCAGAGATCTTTTTAAGCTGTAAAGCACTTGCATTCTAAAAAAGAGATGATTGGGTGTTATTTCCCAAATCAGTGTACAATCATAGCAGGTGTTAGAATATGATTTCCACCACATTGGCTGACAATATTTGGTATTTCTAGTGCTAAGACAGTTTAATATATTACTGCAAATAGGCAGTTTTCAGAGCACTAATAAATAATATCGCATATCCCTTAATGACTGAGCACAGAGAATAGCATAGAACATAAAAATTTGAAAAGACATGAAACAGAGACTGAGTATGAGCTGTCAGTAGGTATGATCAAGTCACTTTTTAACTATATATTTGAGAAACTGAGCTCCTTTGGTCTTCCATGGAAGATCGTATGGCCGATTTTCCAATCTTTGAAATATTTGTATAAGTGCTTTCTGCTATCTGCGTAATATTGAAATGTTTAATTGCAAGAAATAAAGTTTTACAAATTTTGCTTTGAAATCAGAAATTAAACTATTGAACAGTGTTCCAGTAACAGTAGGGATCCAACAATCTGTGGAACTGAAATGTTGGAAAGTCTTTTATGACTCTGTACCTCTGTTTTGATAACAATTTTTTGTTTCCTCGGACAACCGAAGAATTTTTCTCAATTACATCACATGTCAGAAGACTCTACATATATCTATTCTGATACAATAATGTAAAAATAATAAGTGTGTACAGTTACTGATTTGCAGTGTCATCAAGTGACTTTGAGAACTGTATATTGTAATTACACTACACAGTACACACAGTAAAAAAAGATGTGTACGTGTAGCATTAAAAATCTTTCCACAAAGAGGCTATCAAGAAATAGAAAAATATATAAAAGTTTCAGGCCTGTAAAAAGCATTATAATTCTAATGAGTTTTTGCACCATTTATAGAAACCTCAGAAAAATTAGGCACAGCAGGGGTCTGTGTTGTCATTAGCTACATGACCAGGATAATACACAGTAGCAGTAACGCCACTTAGCTTTGAAGTAACCACACTGTTACAGCAAAATACCGTCTGGTATTTTCCCTTGTTACTCCATAAATGACATTTCTATGCTGTAGCTACTCTAACAACCTATTCTCTAAAGGTGAAAACACTAAGCAGATGTTGGGTCAAAATGAATTGTTTATATGGCATAGACTTCAGACAGGCAAATTAGAGCTTTAAAGTTATTTTCTCCTACTAAGTAGCAAGTAGTATGAAGTAGATGCACAGCATTAAAAAAACCAACCAACAAACAAACCAAAACCAGACTGAACTGAAATGGATATGAAATTACATTCTTGGAATCATAACTACAAACTCTGAAGGTGCTTCTATGAAGCACACTTTTTAAACAGAAAAGCATTCAAACTAATTTGTGTACTGGTTGCAGGCAGCTTTTCCTGCACACTGTTTCAGCGATGTTCTTCAACTGCCTCAAGCCAGGCAAAGGGTGGAGTCCTGTTTTTTTTTTCCTGAACGGACTAATGAATATAGTGCATTTACTGCAAATGTTCCTGTCTGCTAGGAGAAAACCTGGTATCGCCACATGTCCACAAATATAATTCAGATTTACTTCATCACGAGAGTCTCTGAAGAATGTGCAAAGTCTTATTAAAATATTAGATATGGTCTCAAGAAACAAAGTGCCCCTGGTGTCAATCTTTGCTGATTCTGTTTTTAACTACTTTAGTATGGCTGTTGCTTTTCAAAACGTATTTATAGCTACATAAAAAAATTTGTACGGTGCACTTTGATTTAAATACTGCCACATAAGCACAGCTTTTTTTAAAATGCATTCCATGTTCTTGGAGATCTGAAAACACCATATATTGCTTAGAGAATCTTCTGACCTGCAAGATACATGCCACTAAACAAGATGAGGCTCCTAAAAGGAGAGGGGGAAAAAAGTATTCATGAACACCATTGTAAATTTTAAACTCCCACCTGGATATGCATTTTATAATGCTAAAACCCAAAATTCACATTTTTAAGTTATATTTCTGTTGTTCTCATTATCAACAATTGCATTATCACTTCAGGTTATATTTCTTTCTTTAAAAAAAAGAATTCTGTAGCTGCTGCATTAGTCATACTGACAGGACTAGTTCTGTTAAATTTATCTAGAAGCAAATTAGTGTAGGGATACAGCATTTGGCCAACAGTCAGAAAATTTAAGTTTCGGTCATCTGTATGACAACTAGGTGGTGATAGGCAAAGTAACGCCTGTTCTTTTTTACACTCCTCTACCTTCTCTGCATTGTCTATTTAGGCTGAAAACCTCTTAAAACCAAGACTGCTTTTCTTCACATCTCTCTTCGCTCCAGGGAAACTGAAAAGGGAATCCTAACCTAAGGTATGATCTTTGGATAATATATTAATCTAAGAATCACCAATAACACAAAATACTAAAAATAAATTAGAAGGATTTTATTAGTGAACTTCCTGTAAGATTCCTGTATAGGCTCCAGAAAGAGTGGAAAATTTTTGCAAATATTATTAAGACATTAAATGGCTCATATGTACACAATGCAATTAAAAATCAATGGTGTACACCAAAGCTCTTTTGAGGGAGATAAAAGAGGATTTGGGTGCAGCTGACACCTTTCAAGGGAGCTGGGCAGCAGTATACTTCTGTATGTTAAGAGAGGTTGATTATTGCTTCTCAATTAAGAGGACTATTGTTGCAGATAATGTGAAGAATTAAATGGATTTCATACCCCAACAGCAATTACAACACAAAATTAAAGTACTTTTCAAAAAGGAAACAAAAAAAAAAAAAAAAAAAAAAAAATGCAACCAGTTAAGTCAAACCCTTCAAACCCTTCTCCCGGTCCCTGCAAAGGAAAAGTTGCCATTGGCAACAACAACAATTCACAGCAGTGTTCCCTTTGCTTTTGGCTATTTTTAAGGTTTGGAACTGACACTTCAACAAGGTGATAAATAGAAAACACTAGAAGTATCCCACAATCAGTTGCTCTTTCAGAAAAATAAAGCAGAATGTGGGGAAAACATTCCGCTGATTTTTCCAGATACAATAAGGCCACTGACACAGACAAACATATTGTACGTGTTATGTAATTTACATGGAAACTCTGCATACATGTATAGTCACCCAAATGTTGAACTTCCTACTCAACCTATATCCAATGGTTATCTATCCAAATAAGGAGCCAAATACATGAAAAAAACTCAAAATATCTTATGCTTCTTAGAAATGTCATAAAGCAGTGTTGAGACAGTGCACTCATGTTCTTCTCTGCACAATTAAATCACTTATACATATATTTTTACCTATAAACATAACAAGACCTTTCATATGTTTCAGTTTGAATGTCATCCAAAATAGTTAAGCAATGTATATGTAAGGTTTTCAACTGATGTGGTGTCATCTTAGGCTAAGAAATTCTCCTTTTTTATTTTTCATTCCTGTTCTACTCCCCCAGAATCTTGTGGGGGTTTTTTCTCTCCTAACTTACACGTTTTTTCAACTTCTCTCTAGAAGCTGGATGGAATAATAGCTAAAGTTTTATAAAGAGGAGGTCTCACCAGATAACAGGCAATTGTTGCTGCTAAAAGTGGCAGTCATTCCCCCACCCCACTCCCTGTTACATTGGCTCAGCCACCTTATGAAATTTCACTTTAAAAGGACAATTACTCCTTTGACCCAATAAAGTTGAGCCCTTAATCCACATCGTATCACTTCAGGAACTCAATTACGCTGAACTGTTCAATGAACTGTGATCCTAGTCTTTCTTCATTATAACTCCTTTTCAGTTAATTTATAGTGAAATATTTGGACAGATTGTTACAATTATCTACCTTCTACTGACTATCAGGAGTTTTGCCTGTTACTCTGTGAATGATTCCTTATATCCATCGTTCTTTACACAGCAAGTTTTACCTGCATGTTTGCAAAAGTAGTCCTTCAACTTTTTTTAATAATCGGTCTATAATTGTAACTAAATCACTTGCTCTTATTTTTACCATGGTTTTCATTTCAATTTTGAGAATTAATTCTTGATTCAGTAAGCTATATAAACACAAGCTTAATTTTAAGCATCTGCACTCGCAGATTTGGAGCATTTTTGTTTACCATTAACCCTCAAGCAGTGATAAGTAAAAAATAACAAAACTACTCCACAATAAAACTAATGTACTCCAAGCAGTCTCAGAAACCAAAACACCTTACTGGTGTAAAAAAATATTTAACTATCGAACTGAAAGAACAAATTTATCCTGTCTTAGCCCACATATGATTTTGTTGCATTAATGTTGCATTACCATATTTACCGTAATACTCTTGAGTCATCTGGACATTTCATCTAACTTTAATGAATGTGACAATACTTGCATTTGCCTCAGTCTTGGAGCTTTCTTGTTTCACTTGATTTTCAGTCATAGCCAAAAGACAAAAGAGTCTATCTTTAACAAACTAGCATTCTTTACAGACACATCTATGAACTACTCTTGAATACTGAAGAAGGACAAGTACCTTAGCTGTCCTGGCTCATATTGTTCTAGGGAGAACTGTTGCTGATCCATCGACAAAATAAATCCTTTGATATCAGTTAAGTCAAGAGTGTTCAGTGAGTAACAACTGCCATCTACTTATCTTTTCTAACTATGTTGTGATTTTTCTTGTTATTGAGATGACAGTAAGCAGCACTGCAGCGAAGAGGTTAATGGAGATTTCTTTTTCTTTCCC
>NW_010541552.1:54010-77393 GCF_000687285.1 Phaethon lepturus
CATAAGGCAAATCTGTAAGAATCCTTTCTCTGGATCATCAGAAGTCGGGGTGAGTAGTTCTAATAAACTCCACAGCAGCAGCAATGCTTCTATACTATTAGGTATCTTACTTGCTCCAGTGATTTGTGTCAAACCAAATCAGTGTTTCTCACTTGAATAAATACCTGGGGAAAAGACAGGGGATAGAAACTAAGAATAATTGATAATTTTCTTAGGATAGAGGAGTCCCCATTGGAAACCTGAAGGGGTCTATGTGGTTCAGCATATTTATTAATGAATATTCATTAACTAATTCACTCTCAAAATTACAGTGAATAGTGTTTTCACAAAGTAGCCAATGATACAAAGCTATGCAAGGTAGTCAAGACAAAGAACACCTGCGAGGAGCTGCGCATCTTCCTTTAAACTAACTGGTTGTCTTGGCAATAAACTGACAGCTAAAATTCAGCAGATAAAGAAATAGACAACGCTGTGCTAATACCATAAGCACATTATTGCCTGGATGTAAACCTACTGACCACTGAATGGACTCATTGTTTTCTGCCTCAAAGCAGCTCATGACACAAAGTCACAAAATCTGTTATCAAATATGGTTTAACAACAGGAAAATTCAGAGTTGCAAATCATTTTATTAGCTCAGAAGGACACTATTATGCCTGCTTGCTTGGTGTCCTGAATTGTGCAACACAAAGTCCACTCAAAAATTTCAGAGAGGCTTTGTATTGAAGATATATGAGGGAAAAAAAGAAAAAAAAAAAAAAGGAAAAAAAAAAAGGAAAAAACCTAACTAAAACCAAGTGGACTAAATTCATTTTAGTGTATTCTAGTTAAGGCTGGTTGTATACAGCAATGTACACATTACAGATACTGCAACGTATCTATCAGAAATCAGTATGTATAAGTTTTATTTATATTCAAAGAAGAAAAGCTTGAGAAGTGTGGTACGCAATTACCACTATAACAAGCAAATTAAAACTGAAGCAAAATATACTCAGGGTATATGTGAATAGGTTTTTGTGATAGAGAAAAACAAAATATTTTTCATTGTTAAATGAAACTGGGCTTAACTGACTACACTCTAAAATAACATAATTGGAGGACTGCAAACTCTTATCAAGAAAAGAGAAATCAAACTTGATAATGTACATTTTTAAGAACTACTAATTGCCAGTAATTACTTCACTATATGTGGTTGTATTTATTGAGAGTATACAGAGTACTGGAACTACTTGTGTACAAATTAGATTTTCTTGAATTAATGTAAAATGTAGAGACAAATTTCTATATACTATATTCTAGCATTTATTACTCTTGTTCTTAATATATGCTGTGCACCATTATTTATCAATCAAAATCCAAACACCTGTAAACAGCTTGCAACGTAAAAGAATTCAACTCACATTTTGAAATTCATGTGTTCTTGCAGTATGTATATTTGAACATGGTTGAGTGATTATGCTTGTCTAGCACAATTGACATTATAAACTTGGGTTATTTGCTCTCTATCCTTTTTCTAGGTTCTGACATGATGAGGATAGCAGAGAAAATGGGTACAAATTCTGTGCACTCCTCTCTCTTCTGCTTTACACTCTAATAATGCATAGGTTAGAACAGCATTACTAGACAAAGTCAAGATCCATACACTATAATCATCAATTTGGTTCTTAAAATTGATTTAGCAAAACGAGCTGAAATATTGATTTAAATCAAGTAAACAAACCAATGGGGTTTTAAATAGCTTTTAAATCCCTTTTAAAGGGTGTTAGTAACAGACCTTCCTGTTCTCAAACCCAGAATCTAGTCACTTCCAATTAAAGCATAATACAATCAGAATCATACATTTCTGAACTTCGGCTCAAGATAGCATCTCATTTTTCCATTGCAAACTTTACTTTCATTGACACATCTCTGACCAAGTACTGGAATATATCAAGAATGGAGATCTAAACTCTAGTAATAGTAGTATATTTGGGTTATTTCACCTTTCTTATTCTTTTCTATTTCTTATTCTTAACTGCTTCTGCTCAACATGTTTTGGCTTTCCCACAGCTGCAAAAAGCATGTTGTAGAAGGATTGAGGAACTAGAGAAAGTAGTTAAAACAGAAGATGACATGAATGCCTAGTAAAAAGTTACTAGCAAAGCAAAATGGTGACTAAAGCAATTAGATAACTTTATGGCAAACCACTCATGAAGTTTAGGATGGCAGGAAGAAAGGATGATGTTGAGTGTACGTGAGTATATACACATTGCCTGACTCACAAAGTGATGAATTGTGGGAAGGCTGAAACTGTGAGAACGTAATGCCTGGGAAAAAACTCCTTCCCTAGCTATACACCTCATAATTTCTCTTCTTTACTCCAATGGCCCTGCTCCCTTGCGGCTGTGATGCATCAAGGCAATAGGACTGTCACGGTTTAGCCCCAGCACCAACTAAACACCACACAGCCACTTGCGAGCCTTCCCTTTCCTCCAGATGAGATAAAAAAGGTTTGATAGGACAGCAAAGGAAAAGGAAGTAACAATGATGATAAAAATAATAATATAATTGATAAAGGAATATACAAAACCAAGTGATGCACAATGCAACAATTGCTCACCACCCAGTGATCGATAGCCTGTCCCCAGTAGAGAGTCAGCCACGAGCTAGGAGACGAAGATCATTTGAAGACCAGGCACAGAAACAAGCACGGGGAATATGCAGAGTTTTCTGATCAACAAGACAAACTCAGACTAGTAACAAAGCAGAACAGCTCTGCTCTGTTTACTAGAAAGGTCTTCTAGAGACACCCCTTCCCAAAGCAGTAGACAGTTCACAGTTTATTACTTACGTGCGCATTACTGTGCTTGGACTGACAGTTATTTTCATCTACTGTTTTATTATTTATTGCTTCTACTATAAGTGTTACCGTAAGTTGTTCATGGACTATTAACCAGGACAGAACTACCTAAGAAGTGTGCTATTACCTAGCTTAGCTGGGTTTCTGGGGAGGCAACAGTGTGATTTGGAGATGATATGCATGTTCAGATCCTAGTGTGTTGCCCCAAATACTCACAAAAACACACACAGAAATCTCTTTATAGATTTCAGAAGCAGAGAAGTCAATAACTATTAAGTGATAGCTGAAGTGTGTCTCATTCTCAAGACCTCCAATATCTTCTGTACAGATTCTGAAGAGTATTCTAAACAAAGGGATGCCGCCTGCCAGTGCAATCTGTGAACAATTTGTGACACACATTGAACCTGTTTATATATGTAATGATCTTGTGGAGGAGAGAGGAGCATTTGTACCAGAGTACCTAGACATATGTATTGTTGAAAACTTACAATATGTAACCGCAACAAAATCAGGAGGTGTCTCTAAATCACATAGTAGACTTACTGTCTAATAACTTTGATTTTGAAAGCTATTAATGTTATTCTCTATCATATTATTATTTTGAATTACAGTATGTATTGTCAGAAATGGGTATTTCTAAAGTACACTTTCACTAGTACTAGTACTATCTTTCAGAAAGCTCACTGGCAAAACTTTAACACTTTTTGGAGTAGTAGTATAACAACAGCTCTCAGATAAACCTTATTTTCATCCCCCCTCTTTTTCATTTCTCTCATTACTATTGTTTCTTCATTTTCTTTTGGCTTAAATTGAAGCATTCCCTGATGAAATGTATCAATTGTGTTTAGAAGTCTCACAGTTAACTGATCAATGAAAATGATCTGGGAATCATAGCAGGTAAGAATGAAAGCATTTATTTTGTCCTTAACTGTGCCTGAAGGCAGAAATCAACTTGACAGATCAGTCACTTCTTGAATGTTTCCAAAGTGGAAACTCTAAAGATTTATAGGAAATTTATTTCAGTTCTTTATTATCTTCACCCTTAGCAAGTTTCCAATAATACGTACTACAAAACTTCCTTGCTGCAATCTGAACCCTTTAATTCTTGCCCAATCTTACCTCACTATAATGAACAATTCCCTCTAATTTTGCTGCTGCCTGTTACGTATTTGAAAAAATACTGGCCTCAGAGTCTTTTTCTCTTTAGGTTAAATAACCCTCATTCACTCAGTTTTTCCTTCTAGAAAGAACTCTGACAATTTTGCTCCTATTGCATTCAAACTACTTCGATTTTCAAGGTGTAGTATATTGGTGTAGTATAGTTTGTATCACCGGCCAGTTTGGAGAGGGTTTATATATCTCATCATATGAAGTTCATCTGATCTCTAATTTTGTGTAATAAAATCTAAAATATTGAGCATATAATGGGTCTCTCCATGCTCAGTGTGATCCTACAGGTGTTCAGTGACTGAATGGCATTGACAAAGTTACAAACTAAAGGCCCTTTTTCTTACATAAAACCTGAGGTGTCATATGGTTCAGTAAGAAATGCCAATTACAGTGGCTTAGATGTCAATATATTGAAGACTCTCAATTTATCTGCAATTTCCAGGCATATTTCCAATTCTCATGGTAATTACAAGTGCAAATACTAGCAGTTTTACATCTGTATTTTACAGAGCCACCAATAATTCGAAGTGTCTGAATTGGGTTTGCATGGCAAGGTTTTGGTAGCAGAGGGCTGCAGGGGTGGCTTCTGTGAGAAGCTGCTAGAAGCTTCCCCTGTGTCTGACAGAGCCAGTGCCAGCCGGCTCCAAGACAGACCCACCACTGGCCAAGGCCAAGCCCATCAGTGATGGTGGCAGCACCTCTGGGACAACAGAGTTAAGGAGGAAAAAAAAAAAATGGCAAATTGCAGCCAGAGAGAAGAGTGAGAATATGTGAGAGAAACAACTCTGCAGACACCAAGGCTGGTGAAGAAGAGGAGGGAGGAGGTGCTCCAGGTGCGAGAGCAGGGATTCCCCTGCAGCCCCTGGTGAAGACCATGGTGAGGCTGGCTGTTCCCCTGCAGCCCAAGGAGCTCCACGCTGGAGCAGATCTTCACCTGCAGCCCGGGGAGGACCCCACACTGGAGGAGGGGGATGCCCAAAGGAGATTGTGGCCCCATGGGAAGCCTGTGCTGGAGCAGGGTCCGGGCAGGACCTGTGGACACATGGAGAGAGAGGAGTCCATGCTGGAGCAGTCTGTTCCTGAAGGACAGCACCCCGTGGAAGGGACCAAGGTTGGAGCAATTCATGAAGAACTGCAGCCTGTGGAAAGGACTCATGTGGGAGAAGTTTGTGAGAGGACTGTCTCCTGTGGGAAGGATCCTATGCTGGAGCAGAGGAAGAGTGTGAGACGTCCTCCCTCTGAAGAAGGAAGGAGTGGCAGAAACGACGTGTGATGAACTGACCACAACCCCCATTCTCCATCCCCCTGTGCCACTGCTAGGGGAGAAGGTAGAGAAAATTGGGAGTAAAGTTGAGCCCAGCATCACAAGATTATTAGATATACTTTCCAAAGCCACCAATTACAAAAGGGATGGCTCTCAAGTTAACTGTTCCAGTGGTGTGAAAAAACTATGAAAAGAAAAATGCATACATGTGTTTGGATATTCCTTCCTAAAATTCTTATGAAACGTTCTATGTCCATATAAGTAATACTCAAAGTGGCATTTAAAAAAATGCAGTGCAGGTAGAAGACAGGTAAATGAAAAATTAGATTGGTGGAATTTCCAGAGGGATCTCAATTTAAGGCATGGTAAAATTCTTTAGCGTAAGTAGAGACTTTTCCATTGTAAACACTCATTGTAAAGACTACCTCTTGCACAGTGCTGCACTCAGCTGTGAGCAGGATCATCCTTGGAGCAGATATCCTTGTTCTGCAACAGACCAGGGTCAGAGAGTGTGTGGTAGCAAAAATTAAATGAACTGCAAGTGAAATAATAAACAGTGGTAAAAGCTTGAATCAAGTACCTTGAGTTACCTTGAATTAACAATCAAAAAATAAAGACAGGGAAACAGAAAAATATGACATAACACTTAAAGAGGTATGGAGTCAGTTTGGAAAAAGACATAAAATAACTCAATGGGTAAACACGTAAAGCAAAAAAACTGTTCAAGTATCATCAGACTAAATTATAACTTAACAGGCACATCATTTACACTGAAAAAAATGTGATTTCTTTCCATAAAATAAGATAGTGAGAAATATTTTAGAAAAATAATATAAATATATTGTTCACTTGTGCTTATTTCATACCAAAAAATCTCATACCATATGCTAATTACTAGCACCATTTTATTCTGTTTCCTTTCAAATTAACAACCAGAGCCTTAGTCTGAATCATAAAAGTATTGGTAACATGATTCCTTTTCCTGAAGTTGTTGAACCTACTAATTCTCTGACTGGCAATCCTCGATCTATTGTCGTAAATTTCCAATATTCTGAATGCAATAAATCTTAGAACAGGTAAAAATGTTTTCACAACTAATAACGTAAGTCACTTATTCAGAAACAGAAGAGAGAAAACAAGACAGGCTAAAAGCATCCATCCCGAATGTTGATGCTGGTGTTCGGGCAATTTGCTGGCAGAGGAATGGTTTGGGTTTCTATCTGCTCAGGGAGTAAAAAGAATTAAAATGAATCACGTATTTTGTACATCCCTTCCAAGTGAACCATTCTGTATCCTTGAGGAGACTAGCAATAACTGGGCTATTGAGTAGATCTGGCAAACTAAATACAGTAATTTCTGGACTGTAGGACACTACGCCCTGTTCCTGTGATCCTGTTGTCCACACTGTAGACCTAATTGGCCACCGCTCTGTTTCCAGATTTCAGCTCCCGGCAATCATAGAACAGAATGACTGGCCTAGCAAGGTGGGAAGCACTCTGGGTCCCAAAGGTTAGATAGGGGTTTCAAGATACGCATGTCATTTATCATTCATTTTATGTCTCTAGATCCTGTCTTTTTAAACTCAGTTCACTATATGCTGAATTCTGACTCACTTTCAAATATTCCTAAAATGATGAAAAATCACATTCTTGGGTCATTAACCATTTACTCGAATAAATAAATTTCTAGCTTTAATTCTGCGGCTCTCTATTGCCTTGCAGTAGGAAGAAGATTTAATTTGCAATTCCAAAAGTATGGGGTTTTATTTATCTTTACAGAAAATGTCAAGGGGAGTACTGTTCTTAAGATGTATTAAATAAATACAAAACACAGAAATAGAAAAGAAAATTAAGCTCTGCATGCTGATAGGTTCCTCTTCTGTTACTATGGCAACCACAGTGGTACTCAAAATAGACAAGGCACTTTATCCTCCTGTCAGATAACATTTAACATTCTAATTGTGTTGTACTAGCTGGATCATGGAAACCAAACCCTCAAACAAAATTAAGTTCATATGTTCAATATAGTATACAAAATCCAAAATAAACTGACACATATAACAATGATGATTTCTAAAAAGGGAAATAATAAATTGTATCTGAATGCTAAGGTCTTGCATTTATTGATTTAAACTAGCTGGAGAAAAGAGATTATAGCTATTTCATTACTGACTTAACAGTTTGGAATTTCTTCCTGATGTATTTTTTCAGTTTGTATCCATCTATTTGTTTTAGAAGAGGAACTTTATAGACTTCGTTTCTAAAAATAAGCCATCCCTGATCGATCACTGTTACCTTGGAGCAAAATCTTGCAGAAATAGTTGGGTGGGATTCTGAAGTTGAAATGCAAGTGTCCTCTGTCTTTGGATAGATTAAACTCCAAATCTCCTTCCACAATGTTGGAGGGATTCAGACTGTATGTTGTTCTACACAATTCTAAACCATATAATCAACTTATCCAAAATACTTACCAAATGATACAAAAACTTCTTAAAAATAATTTAAAAATTATTCCATCCAATTAGAACCATACTTAATGAACTACACGTTTATTTAATTTTAAGGGATAAAAAAAAAATTGTTAGTTCTTGACTGCTAACAAAATAGCAATTTATGAAATTCTTTTTCAAAACTAAAAGTGAGTTTTGCCTGAGGAGATACAGCTTAAAGTCTGAGCCAGACTGGGATTTGATCTATTGTAGTTAATTTTTCCTAAAGAAAAGTGAAAAATATGCTAATGACTAATGGTAAGCAATCACGATATGATTGATCAGTCACAAAATATGAAGACCAAGAATAAAAATTAATGTTTACAGAGAATTACCCACATAAAGAGTAAGTGGGTATGTTAAGAGTATGTTAAATCAGTATAAACAGAATAGACTCTTAATTATTGATAAAATATTTAAGGTCCCTACAGTCCTTTAGCTCTCATAAGCACTTAGTTTCTAAAGATAACGGCAAAACCTATTAAAATGCTTTAGTTTTATTTTCTTTTTTGTACCAGTCCTGAAACCAGAGAAGAGTGTGCGCACCACTCTAATGTGTCACATTTCTTTTAACTTTAAGTAGCCAGCAGCAAATAAAGATCATCAAAATCGTCTTCTCCTCTCTATTATATCCAAATCAATCCTAAAATACTTCCAACAGTAATTTACACCTACCCAACCAAATAATGATGTGCCTGTACTACAGATAAGTAATATGTATTAATTATAACTCAGGAATTTAATTGATAGTACTTGGCATAGGACATGATAATAGGAAAGACATAGCAGTGCTGGCCACAACGCAGGGCAGTAACGCAACATGCACCAGCCCCTCGGGCTTGCTGCTCGGTAGCACTGTGCCCTCACCGCTGCCTCAATCCACACAGCAGAATGAAATCAGCCTTGGTAAGCCTACTCCTGCTACCAGTCACGCCTTCATTTTAGGGTGCAGACAAAATCAGAAAAACAGTTTTTTGCAATGGCTTATAAAGGGCTCAGCATTTGGTAACACCGGCTCGTAATGCTGTCAGTGGTAAAAGTACCTCTGACTTCAGTAAGAGAAGCACTAGGTCAATCTTGGGAGAATTTCATTCTGATGTACCAAGTAAACTGGATGTAAGCAGAAGGCAGGCAGAATACTTCTGAATTTTATATAGACAAAGGGCTTGAGTTTTTTCTTATATAGGTCTGGGACGAGCTTAATACCCTAAACAAACACCATATTCATTATTCCTTTTGCAGATAGAAACAAATAAAATAAATCAAAGAAAGACTTTTGCATTAAAAATGATCATACAGGGAATTTTGTCCAAGGTTGGAAACTTAGACGTTTGCAGTTTAATCCTCCTAGGATGAAATAAACTTGGCAGTTGTTAAAAATTAAGCCAAAATAATAAACCAATTTATTAGCCTACACAACTCTGTGGACACAATTCTCAAACCCATTCTGACACCGTAAGATCATTTACCCGGTCTCACATTATGGTTGTTAGTCAGTATCCACATTCTGAAATGCGAATCTCACGTCAAAAAGCTGAGTACTCCAGAGAATCTTAGACAGAGAAGAGAGTGTTTTGTTTGGCTGTGGACTATTCATCCTATCGCTTAGTCACTGGCCTTTCTGAGACTTTACCTTTACAGCCAACCTCAATTTACAAAGTCCTACTACCACCAATAATCTAGCAAAAGTTGATTGAAATTGCATGCGGACACCACTAGTAAGAAACAGTAAGTGGAGGAAAACCCTGATCAGCAAGAAATATTGAAATATTTCAATGAGAATTGTTTTTCTAGAAATTGACACTACAGACATGTGGGCACGCTACAGAAATCGAGGCTACTAATTGATAATGATAGTTTTGCCTTTCAGTGATATTTTGTTTAGGTTACTATATAATGCCATGCCTTAGGATAAATAAGAATGAAAGAAACTGCCAAAGATACTAATTAAATACCGTCAAGCCATAAAAAAGAAACTAAGAAAAACTAACACAGGACAGAGCTAGAAAAAGGCAGACATAAACCAAAAGATCAGATTTTTCTAAGTTGCAGAATGCCAAAGAAGGAACTTGGATGAATCCGTGGAGCTCAAAAATAAAAATCAGCTAGATGTAGAACTTAAATAACAGATGTTGGGTAAAAAAAGATTAGAATTACAACATTTTTAATATGTATTTATACTTACCCTATATCATGCCTTTAATATTGCCAGTCTTCACTGGCAATCCCTATTCCCACACCTCTTGAGTGGATGGGCTGCAAGTCAGGGACTGGAGGAGTAAAGTCCTTCCCGCTGGTTCGTGACCACCTGAGGAACATGAACATACTTAAGTTTATGGGACCTGATGAGATGCATCCGAGAGTCCTGAGGGAATTGGCTGATGTAGTTGCGAGGCTACTCTCCGTGATATTTGAAAAGTCATGGCAGTCAAGTGAAGTCCCTGGAGACTGGAAAAAGGGAAATACTGCACCCATTTTTAAAAAGGGTGGAAAGGAGGACCCTGGGAACTACTGACCTGTCAGCCTCAGCTCTGTGCCTGGGAAGATTCATGGAACAGATCCTCCTAGAAGCTATGCTAAGGCACATGGAGGACAGGGAGTTGATTCGAGACAGCGAGCATGCTTCACCAAGGGCAAGTCCTGCCTGACCAACCTGGTGGCTTCTGTCTAAATGGGAGAGAGATGAATTTGATGGGTAGACTGTTCAGTGGATGAGGAATCTGTTGGATGGTTACATCCAGAGGGTAGTGGTCAAAGGCTCAATGTCCAGATGGAGATCAGTGACAAGTGGTGTCCATCAGGAGTCCGTCTTGGGACTAGTACTCTTTAATATCTTCATCAATGACACAGACAGTGGGATTGAGTACACCCTCACCAAGTTGACACCAAGCTGAGTGGTGCAGTTGACAGACCTGAGGGACGGGATGCCATCCAGAGGGACCTGGACAAGCTCCAAGAATGGGCCTGTGTGAACCTCATGAGGTTCAACAAGGCCAAGTGCAGGGTCCTGCACCTGGGTCGGGGCAATCCCCGGTATCAACACAGGCTGGGGGATGAGGGGGTTGAAAGCAGTGCTGCCAAGAAGGACTTGGGAGTACATGTGGATGAAAAGGTGGACGTGAGCCGACAATGTGCGCTTGCAGCCCATAAGGCCAACCATAGCCTGGGCTGCATCCAAAGCAGCGTGGCCAGCAGGTCACGGGAGGTGATTCTGCCCCTCTACTCTGCCCTGGTAAGACCCCACCTGGAGTCCTGCATCCAGCTCTGGAGCCCTCAGCACAGGAAAGGCATGGACCTGTTGGAGTGGGAGGAAAGGCATGGACCTGTTGGAGTGGGTCCAGAGGAGGCCCACAAAAATGATCCAAGGGATGGAACACCTCTCCTATGACGAAAGGCTGAGAGAGTTGGGATTGTTCAGCCTGGAAAGGAGAAGGCTCCAGGGAGACCTTATTGCAGCCTTCCAGTACTTAAAGGGGTCTTGTAAGAAAGATGGGGACAGACGTTTTAACAGGGACTGTTGTGATAGGAGAAAGGGTAATGGTTCTAAAGAAAAACGCGGTAGATTTTGACTAGATATAAGGAAGAAATTTTTCTCAATGAGAGTGGTGAAACACTGGCACAGGTTGCCCAGAGAGGTGGCAGATGCCCCATCCCTGGAAACATTCAAGGTCAAGTTGGACAGGGCTTTGAGCAACCTGGTCTAGTTGAAGATGTCCCTGCTCATTGCAGGCGGGTTGGACTAGATGGCCTTTAAAGGCCCCTTCCAACCCAAACTATGTATGATTCTATGAACATTTAAAAATACATTATAATAGCAAAAAAGCCATTTATATGTGCTTCTTATGGTGCTTAAGAAATTCTTTGGATTGTTGGAATTATTTAGTCCTTAACCCTAACATATATGAATAACCTGTATGAAGTTACAGTTTACTAAAGTATGTTCTACAGTGCCTTCTTCCTAAAGTAACTCTGTTCTAAAGTGCTAGCTTCCTAAAACAAGAAAAGGTTTGTTTTGATAAATTTTTGAAAAAGAATAGAAGCAGCAGCAGTATATGAGTCTTCAAATTCCAGTTGCTATAGCAACTGGTTGTATTTTTAGCTATCACAACAACTTTAACAATTGTAGAGAATATCAGTGCTGGTCTCTCCCTGTTTTTCCAAATAGAAATCCGTATGTTGCTGCAGCACAGGAAATTCTAAATAGTGTTTTGCACATATAAAATACCTTGCATGTCATTTTGCCAGCTTCACATTACAGAGATGGGGAGGAGTCCAGAATAACTTTAGCTTTTAAAGGGATTAAAGAAAAATTACAACTAAAACTTAAACCTTTGTGGAATTCACTCCATTCTGAATCAGTCAGGCATTTTAAATTTTTTTTTCCTCCTTTAGTAGGCATTGGTAGTCACAGTTTTTCCAATTCTTTCTCCTTTTTGGTCACATATGCTTAATTTCCTATTTTTCCCTTCCTATTTTCCAGTCTACAATAATTTTCTACATCTAAAATTTATTTTACACAAATAAGTCATTAGAAGAAGGCAATCCAAACCACAAAACAAAATTCCCCATTAATTTTCTTTTGGATCAGATGTAAGTAGACAAGCTATTTCTGGTATAGGGGAAACTCTTCATCCTTTATGGAAAACCTTATGAAAGACAAGTTGTCTTTTAGATTGGTTTCAGCTTCCTTCCTGTTTCTAGCCCTCCCTATGGACTGGATTATAGCTGAAATCCTGATTCCTAACACCTGCCAAATAGGGCCAAGACAGTTGCTTATGTCAGTCTACAGCTTTCATATACAAATCGTGTGTTAAGTTATGCCTTTTTCTTAAGGGTACAATTTATTTGTTCTTAATCAAATGCACACAGCCCAGGAGTCATAGCCATGACAGGGTAAGAGTTGAATTTAACCCGTCTTGCTGTTAGCAATAAAAACACCAGAACTGCATCATAATCATGTAGAAGGTACAATTTGTATCTTCCATAAATCCCAAGTTAAAACCAAAGCAATCATCATAAGCAGAATATGATTACACACCACCTGAATGGTGTGTAATGATTACACACCACAGTTTAAAACAAAAGGTAAGATGCTGCCTTAACTGTTGCTTTTTCCTTTAAGCACAACCAAACATCTAATCAAAACAATATCCTCTGAAACCCAGCTTTGCTGCCCAAGCTAAATTCCACGAATGGCAAATGACAGAGCCAAAGGGTACCTAGTATATGCAGTGGCCTGATGTAAGAGCACTTGTAGTAGAAATAACAAGAACCAATAGGTGTTATATGGATGTGCCATAAATTACTCCCTGTCCAGTTTCAACGAGAATAACTGTCCATTCTGTTGCACAGAAGTGTAGGCAGATTTTTGTCGGGTTTGAGCCAGAAAGCAGAAGTAGGAACCACCTGTGATTGAGGTCCTGTGGGTGTTATGAAGGACAGTCAGTACTGGTGCCTTTGTTTTTTCATATTTTGCCTGTACTGATAAGAAAAGTGTTAATGAAATATTGCAATCTGTGGCTAGCAGAAGTAGCAGTGAAATATGACCATCAGATGTGTCTTACCTAACTCTATGTTGGCCCATAATCTTTATACAGATGATGCCACAGAAAACGAAGTGCATTTTAACTTACATATCGGCACAGAAAATTACAAGGTGAAAGTGTGTTTTAGGAAAATATGGTTTCTTTTCAGTATCTGTTTTATTTTTTAAAGGTATAAAATGCTCTTAAGTACAAAAGAATACATAATTTACATCCATTTTTATAAACAGTCATCGAGAGTTACTTTCTGAAATAATCTGAATAAATCACGGGGGTTTATGTTCTGAATGAAAATGAACAATTAAACACTCCAAGGGTGTCTATTAATAAAGTTCCAGGATGAACCAAAGGCAACAAAGGGTGACAATACTTTGGATGCCATGCATGTGCCCTCACAACTCCCAAATTATTAAAAAAAGAAAAAAATAAGCTTTCTAAGTAAGCAAAGCCCAGCTCAAGTTTGGAGATAGTGCATAACCCGGACGGAGAGACAGCATGTAGTTATATTTTCCTAAGAGGCACTGTGAAGAGGGATTTATAGTCTTTAGTATCTCACAGTTTATTTTTATTTTCGTGGGCAAGAAATGCTATGCACCATGCGCAGGGTACATGGACTAGAACCAGCCTGCACCCAGCAACATCTCCTTATAACATCTGGTCAGCAGCCAAAGGTCTGTTCTCATCACCCAGAACTAATAACCCATTCTTTCTAAATTGCCTTGGTCTTAGAGTGGTGCTGAGCATAGCAATGCGATCTGTTGCAGAAACACTGGAGAAAGGCCACCAAAGTCAATCAGACTGTCCACATGTTCAAGATCAGTCCCATAGTCAAGTATCTTTCAGCTTTAAGCAATAGCTGACCCTTTGTCTTTCAAATGTATGGCAAATGTAAGCCTACAGTTACTTTTTGCTATCCTAAAACTGTATTTTCTGACTTTTCACATGGATTAAATTGAACAATTTTTAAAAAGGTATATTTGGCACAGGAAAGTAAAAGCAGAGAGAGGCTCTTGAGAAATACAAAGATCAAGTCAGCCAAACTAATTTGGGAGCTCAGTGAACAACATAATGCAGTAATTATTTTCTGAACTTAAAATGAATTCACTTTGGCCCTGGATGTACCTCATCTGATTCACTTTTTGAAAACAAAATGCTCATCAAGTTTTACTTCTAGTAAACAATTTCTAAATGCTGAAGAACAACTTAGGGATTTTGTTGCCTTCTGCGATGAGCACTACTCTACCTCCTTTACAATAGGCACCGCTTCTTGGATGAATTCTTACATTTGGAAGCCAATTCTTTATCCCAGATGTATCTATGCACAGGAAGAAGGCAGGTTTAGCAGGAAGATACTTGCACATAGCAGTAAACTAGTGTGGAAGACGTCATGTCACCACATATGATTCAATAAGCAAAAAAATAATCTGACCTCAGACTTTACAATAAGATAGCTATACATGCAAATATACTTATTTTGAGTAACATGATTTTAAAATGTATGTGCTCGGAAACTAAATCATAAAATAGCCTAATTTTAATACTTGTGTGGTCAGAAAATAAGGAACAGTACAAAATTCCATTATACTGGTTTTTTGAGGGTTTTGTTTGGTTGTTTTTTTAAGATCTAAAGTCATGCAGCCTACTTAACACTACTTTTGGAAGTCACTGGGTAACTAAAGAGCAGGAGTACCATGTGAGTTAGGCAAGAAGTCAGAAAGAACACGCATAATGAGGATGGCAAATAGTCAATATTTCATTTTCACAGCAAGCTGTTTGCATTCACATTTATGTGAAGAAAGAAAATCACTACCCAATATATGTGTTAAGTAGATTTTAATAATAAGTGCATCTGAGAAAGTAGTAATTCACATTCTTAAAGAAAAAGTATTTCTCAAACCCAAATCTATCAATATTTCTATTTCTCAAAGGATCTAAGCAAATTATGTTGATTGTTGTTGTTTTTTTTAAATAGGGTAACAAATTGCACAGGCCAGGGACCTTAGTCTCCTTGGCTACTATGCGTCCAAATCACATAATATAAAAATATAACTAAAATGACAATAGCAAAGATGCCTGCAGTTTTTTGAAAGAGGTGAAGTGGACAGACAATAGCTCACATCAATGCTACCTTGAAAAATACATTTTCAAATCCTGAAGAAGTTGGGACCTGAATTCTAGCTTCACTTACCACTTTTTCTTTTGTGCTTTTTTTCTTTCCCTCATGTTTTGAAACTATATTTATATGAGAAGTTTATAGCTTTAAGCTTGATAAATAGATACCAATTACAGAGAATCAAACATGAAATACTACAATGATTCATATGTGTTAGCTTGTATGAAGACACAAGAAAATTGTACCTACTGAGCCTACCAATGAGTTGTGAGATCTGATGCTCCTGGTCAGAAGTATCACCATTGTTTCCAGATGGTGTTGATCTACTTACAGTGTATTTGGGAGAAAGGTAAGAAATCACAGGCAAGCTTAAAATGCATCTCTTCAAGGAAACATACCATCATGGCACAGAACTTTATACTTTTATGTCTCATCTTTTCAGCTCAGATGTATTTGAAAATCTCTTCAACACAGATCAGAAAAAGACAAATAGCAGGAAGGAGTTTAAAGCCAAAACAATGATCATTTACATTAAAAAGAAGAAAAATCTATATATGTAAAGGCTTTAAAACAAGACTCTGTGGAATAAGAGAAACCCCAATGACCTCCTTTTGTTTTCTTAAACTAAGAGAATAAATATATGTAAATAAAAGTCCATTCTCTTCCAGGGGAAAAAAAAAAATAATCTGTGACTCACAGCTGATTGCCAAACTCACATTTATCAGAGCAGCATGAATCAAAGCAGGTTGTTTTGTCTTGCTTTCACTGAATTTTGGTTCAGACTTTATTTTTCCCTTAGTTGTCATGGAAACATGTGCAGAGCAAATTAAAGCAGAAAAAGCACTGCTGACAAAAAATAAGTTGTCCCTATTGAGGCTGTGCTGATTAATGCTTTCTGAGACACTTAGGAAATTGTGGCACTCATATACCATTTGGTACTATTTTAAAAGTACATTTTATGACACTAAAGCTTTATACAATCAACTGTCCAGCTATAGTCTACTGAAATGTTCATTACTATCCCCAGAACTCAATAAGTCACTTAACATTTTAGTGTGTTTCAACATTTACAATGACTTGAAATGCACCTTCTTGAGAGGAATCAAACAATAAGGACAATAAAAAAAGACATTCAAAGACAGTGAAAAAGACAGACAAAAGGACAGACAAGAAGAAATTGAGAAAGACTGGGAAAAGGAAAGAAACAGAAGTTCATTGATTCTGTTTCTAAATGTTAGTATCTTTGTACATAAAACTTCCTTTCCCTTGCAACTTTTTCAGAAAAGGTCAAGTAACCTACTCACTTTCCTGTTATGAAACACCACAGACTTCCCTCATTTGTGGTAAGTTCTTTCTCTTTGACCTGTGAAAAATTGAAGGGATATATATGTATGTATGTATTATTTTTATGGCTGTCAGGAAAGGTGAAGGTTGGAATACCTGAAGTACTCCTATTTAAATAGTTGTGGCACAAAAACTGTGTTCATCTGCTGTGCTAGGTCTCTCCTGAGAGCTGCCACAAACTGGAGTATCCCACATTCATCTTCAGTGTTAAATTGCCTCTCTCCCAAGTGATAAATCATGAAACAAGAGGTACCTTATAAGCATATACAATACTCTTAGCAAAGCCCTTGAGCATTTATTGTGATCCACCTATCTACCCCCAACATAACCCTCTGACTTCCTATTCAGATCTCCATAAAGGACACCCCTTACCTGCTGTGTCCACAGGGGTCATGCAGCACCCATTGCAGGCTGTGAAAGACTGGTACTCGCAGAGCTAAGTAGGGCAAAAGCTGGAGACTGAGCAATGGGTGGGCAGCAGAAGAGGTGTAAGCACCAACACACCTGACAAGTACTGCCACCCAGCCTGTGACCAGTGCTTTGTCACCCCCACTCCTGGAAGGCCACCTCTACTACACCAATCTCTATGGAAGAATCCCAGTACACTTTAACACATCCCACTTTTGGTAGTTCTAGGTGTATTTCAGTAGTATCCACTGCTGGGATCACTTGACACCTTTCATATGGTATGATAAGTAGGAGGTTGTTAATTATGGATATGCAATGACATTTCCTCTGAGAAAGATCCCTGCTGACACCACCCTGAAGAAGCTCTGCTTTGTTTTCTCTTACTGACTCTTATGGCCATTTCTGACTCCCATGCCAATACAACTTCAGAGCCTCCACTGCAGGCTTGTTTGTTGTGGAAATCTGAGAATTTCTATTGAGTCTGAATGACTGGCAATGAGCTACCATGCAGGATATCCTGGAAAATGTCACAACTTGGAGCAGGCACAGCCTGACCAGAGGTAAAGGTGGCACAAGGATGTTATGACATGGGCTACGTGGTGTAGGATAGTGAAAGACTCAGTTGCTTCCAGATATGAACTATCCCAGATGATTGTGGGGTTATCCTGGATTCAGGATAACGAGGGGAAAGACTTTTTCAGGTTCTCATTTCTAGCATATCAGATGGGACACTCATGAGGTGGACATTATAATAAGAGATACAGCCTGAAGAGCACTGCTCAAGGAAATCCAACAGGACAGCATAAGCAGATGGAAAGAAGGCAATCCTTTTTTGAGTCCCTTGAGATCAACAGTCTGACTGCTCTCTTCATTACAGGCTCTTGTTTAAATCCAGCACACAGGAGTTTGAAGCTGAGCTTGATGCTTGCTATTTTCAATGGTTCATTAGGCAGATGGACTACGTAACTTTCTATACTGGTAATGCAACATTTGCCTGGTCAGCAGGCCCTTATTAGTGAGCAACACACTATCACGCTCTACTTCACAAGAGCACCTGAACAGCTGAAATCAGGTAAGAAAGCAACCTCAGTTGAAAATGTCAGATTCCAGAACTAGATTGTCTATACACCAAATTAAATATTAAACAAGCCCTAAATATGAACATTTTAAGGGGGGTGGGGGGAGAATCATGTTTTTTTCAGGTTATTCTAAGCATTTATATTGACTTCAGTATAATTTTTATATGGCTAAAACTAGATCAAATGTACTTAACCATTTTAAACTGCCCACTACATCAGTAAGAATCACCTATTGTTATCAGTACAATAATCTTCTTTTAGCACTGAATATGCACACATAAAGATGGACGGCAATTTAATAAAATGATAATCAATTAAATCATATATAACATGATTTAAAACTCACAATCTATCAGCTTTGGATCAAACACATGTTTTCTTACTGTTTGTTTTAGAATGACACAGTTTCAGAAATTGAGACGTGCAAGCCATGTCTGATTCTTTTAAAAAGTAAAGAAAAAAAAGCAAAATCCTGCTGGTTAGTGAAGAATATAAACACAAAGTTCTCTCCAGGTGTGTATTATCATGTAGAGAAAGGAGTGGATAATAATGGAATTCTTAAGAGTCATAATTACAGCATGCTAACAGTTGGCATTTCAATTATTTGTATTTAATCAAGGAGACGGTTTGAATTCTGAGTTGCGTAAGTACATCAGTGGCATAGATACTTTTAATTATACACTCATCACACATATTTCCACAATAGATTGTGCTCACAAGAAATACCATCCAAAGCATTTCAGATTGTTAGGATGATACAGCTGGCAACACTTACAACTTACCACTAGCCAGATTTTTGTCATCAGCAATCTAAGGTTTACCTTCTGCTCTTAACACTGGTTTTAAGATTCACATAGGATGTCTGAGGCATTTTGGTTTCTCAGAAGAACACAAGCGATGTAAACACTGTTTTTACTTGTTTGTTAATTCAGAAGTGGGGATGGGAATGCGGCATCACTATCCGCCTAACCTCAGTTTGAAGTCTGGCGACGACAGACAACTAGACATAAATGGTCCTTAAGGGAACTAAACACCTACCACTGCTACTATCCTATGCCCTGGCTGTCCTCTAAGTAAACATGTAGCATGTTAGCAGAGCAGACATCTGCATTTCTGTTTGTCTGGCAGAACTATTATGCCAGTAAATAGACAATGTTATGTTCTAGCTCTGAGACTTCTCGGAGGACTAAAATTATGTTTAAATTTTATTATTCTTAATAATGCTTATCTTATGTTTGTATCACCCAGTAATTATTCCTGGTGTCATTTTGGCAGCGAATGCCAGGTGTAACTTGGATCCTACAAGCACAAATACATACTTCCGACAATGTTTCTGAAAGTAATAGAGGAAAACTGATTAGGTAAGTCCTTTTGACAAAAACTGTCTCAAATATTAAGCACATTCAGTTGAAGACTCATTTATCACAAAAGCTCCTCTTCTGTAAATTCCTCAGAAACCACCCTTCACTCTCAAACTCTTTTAATGATTCCGAAATCCTGGTACCTGAGAGAGCCAGTCTTTAGCAAACCGTAAGATCTGTAAGAACTTTTGTAATGACTATGAATGCACTATGCTTTTTCTGTTCTTCAGGGCATAAACCCACCCAAATCAGGGAAAAATTCAAAATTCTTAATTCAAAATACCAACACAAATTACATGGCAATTTTAAGTTCTCTAATACCATAAACTGCATGTGTTGCAAATCACTCCTCCTTTACTCACATTTCCTGAAAACCTTTTAAAATTCCTGCCAATAAATTCATTTTCACTCCTGTAACCTTAAATGCACTTAGTACTATAACATCTCTCTATGCAGACTGGCGAATATAAAAATTAAATACAAAATGCATGTGTCTGCTACAAAATTTTGACCAACTTGAACTGACCATAAGAAAGTATTCATTGTAACTCCAACAGGAGAAAAGATCTAGCTTTGTGCTACACTGCATGTACATTAAAATATAAGCCCACATATAAGTTAGTTGATTACAGTTTCAATTTAATTGACAAAAGGAAAAAGTATGACCATATGTAATCTGACATCTTGATATTCCTCTGCAAAGAAAAAACTTTCTTTTAAATATTTAAAGTTCAACATTAAATTTGTGCATATTGACTAAAAGTAAAGACAAGGCTGCTCTGGCCTGAGAGATGGCCCAAGACACTTTCAGAGTTCCCGTTATTCTCTTTTCAAATAGTAACTTAAAGAATATAGTTAACTAACCACTTCAACTTATTATTAACTTTCCACTTAAAATTAGTCTAACTGAAGAAACAAAAAACATAGTGCTACAGGAATAGAAGTCTTAATATGATTTATAAAAATGCTATGGATTAAAAAAAAATTGCAGGCCATTTTCTTTGGATTCACTAGCACTGAAACAAGTTCTGCAATCTTTACAACACAAGAATGCTCCAAAATACAGAATATTGGTTTATAAGTATTTCATTCTTAATTATTAAAAAACCAAAAACGCTACTGAAATTTTGAAGAGGAATCCTTCCAATAATCTTTAACATTATCTGGAATATATCCAGTTTTGAACCCTTCAGACAGCTGCAGTGATTACCATTTAGCACCTTAATCTAGTTCCAGCAGTTGCATAATTGGTAGCAAACAGCAAATGCTGACACCTTACCATCAGCTCTTGGTATAAAACTCATCTGATAATTTTTTTAAAAAATTGATATTCCTCTTAAGAATGAAGGAGGAAAAGCAAATACGAAGCATGAAAACTGTTTAAAGACAACTTCCAAAAATGCGTAATCTACTTAATATAAATATTACACTGAATTTTCAAAAAGGCATTTTTCTTATATCCTACACAAGCCAGAGTACAAATTTGCTCTTGGCTTTCAAGATCTTTCAAATCACTTTTCAACCCACTCCAACAGATTTCTGAGCCAGATGGATGTGGATCAAGAATGTATAAGCATATGTCAGAAATGGCGACCAAAATCCTCCTAGATGTGTATAATGATTCATTTAAAAAATATATATCCCAGGTTTATTAATAGTCTCTTTTGTGAGTTTCATATTTTTGAAAGGTTAAGATTTAGAGTAATTTACTGCAGTCTTCTCCAGTGAAGTACCAACACAGCACAGTCTAACTGATAACTATTTCAATGCTACAGTCTTTTGGGCAGTACAACATAATGAAATCATCCCTCATCAGCACATGTTCTGTCATCCTGAAGTAATCAAGAGGCTTTATTTCACCCACCCTGTTTCACTGTCAACCAGTGACGTCAATTAACAACTAGAAATAAAGGGCTTTGGTTTGCTTTAATTTACATGTGTGCAAATGATGACGTATTTACTGTGAGTCAACATATACACTGGCCAGACTAAATGTAAATGAAACCAGGAGACAGTGCCCTCATACTGCTCTTGGAATCCTTCAAGTACAATATTAGACAGTGAGGTAAAGATCTTTTATCAGGTCTTTCACTCAGCACTCATAAGACCCTCTTTAGTGAGTTTCTCTCTAATCATTAGTATACATATATGGTTCTACAACATCATACTTCTGAAAAAACCCAAGGAATAAACCCAGGATAAGAGAGAAATTGGTATTGATATGTTTCGTAAGCCAACTTCACACACTCCATCTTCATAAAAGTATTGCTCATGACTTCTTTGTGATGACTCATAAAGCTGTAACTGCCAGATTTTTAAAAGGCATTTAGTACCTAAGGATACTCCTGTAATTAAGGACAAGGTGCCACAAAAACATTCTGCTCAAATGCACAAGTAGATAGATGATAGGTTTGGCTTCTCAAATCTTACGTTACTTAAGGCCAGACGATCCAAATTAGCTCTTTGGGATACAGCCATGCTGGTTCTCAATCCTTAATATTTGTCTTTCAACATCCTCTGACATTGCAGTGACTTATAAACAATAGTTTTGGAGCAAAGAACTACATTTATTTCTCAGAAATCCTGTTTTTAGAAAAATGAATCAATATGACAAAACATCTTGATGTTTTCTTTGTCATCTAAGCCTCACTCCACTATTCACAGCTCAACTGGTCACTATCTAATTTACCTTCATTACTGAATGGGAGAAGTCTGTTCATCCTCCTTCTATAAGTTCTTTCTCCAATGTTGTCCTCTACCTCTGGCAACAGCAACAGGGATTTTTTTTGTTTGTTTGTTTGGGTTTTTTGTTTGTTTGTTTGTTTTTTTTGGGGGTTGTTTGTTTGTTTTGTTTTGGTTGGGTGTTTTTTTTTTTTTTTGGCTAAGAGTCTGTTTTTCAGATTTAGTACTTGCAGCCAGTTTTGGGAAAATGAAAAACTTGAGTGGAACCAGAATGCTCAAAATAAAAGCTGTATTTTCATTTTGTCTTTATATTTCTTCTTGGTTTGTCCCTTACTGGCTCCTACTAGTGAATGTCTAACTGCCATTAATTAGTACCTGTCAGATAAACTGAGGACATGTGACAAAAATTCAAAACTGCATAACTAAGATGGGTACCTCTGTAGTGTGAGAAGTACTTAGGTATCAAAATACACAAGTTTTCATCTTTAATGGCTTTACTGCTGTGGCTATTCGTGCCCTAAGTATTGGAAAGCTACAAATGCTGACAGGTCCACACTTTATTCTCTACTGCTGGATAGAGTATTTGCAGATGGATATGTGATTAGCATATCCAAGACATCTTTAATCTAAAGAGTTCAATACCAGCAGCTACAAAACAGAGTGTAAGCATTTAGACAGTTGCCTACATAGGCATCCAGGGAGATGAATGAGCTTCTGAAGAACAGAAGAAAACCCATGCTGTTGTAGTTTCATTAAAATTGGCAGAGCAATCACACCTTCTAGATATGGCACTGACAAACTTAGTACAGCAATATCTACGATTGGACCTAGAAGGTCCTAAATGATCCTTCAGAAAAACTGACAGAGAAACAAAAGATCTGATACACTCTTATTCAATCCCATTTCCCATCCATAGAGAATTCCACTTCTCTCTGAAGTACTAGTGTGGTAAACCAGCATTTACCTACCCACTTCACCACTGCTATACAAAATAGTGTAATTAGCCTGTTGTACCGCTCTGTGTTTGGAGTACTGTCTCTCAGAAGTAAAATGAGCTGTGAAGATCTGGAGAGGTAAATCTTTACCCTGCTG
>NW_010541552.1:77424-104493 GCF_000687285.1 Phaethon lepturus
TAGGTTTTCTCACACTGCTGTACACTTGTAAACAGCAATATTTACTTGTGTTGCTTCTACAGTTTTGCCATAACTACAAACTTGATCCTTGGATTTTTCTTGGCTCCTACTACTTATTTTTTTAGAAAGGGACATTTCAGGCTGTGACTTTTACAAGCTTTTTGACATAACTGGCTACTTTGAAAAAGCAATTCACTCAGGGACAGCATTTAGAGGACGGGAATATTCATTTTTACATGCATTGCAAAAATGCATAAAAAGTTTTAGAACAATGAATCTGGCAAGTAGTATAGGATAGCATGGCGAAAGGTGTCTTCTGGTACATCGTTTCCTGAGACGGCTGTGTTAAATGTTGATTCTAACTCATCTAGGAAATAGAAAACTGTGCAAGTAAGCATGACTGAAGACATAAATGTACCTTGGTTTTTTTGATAAATGATTTTTTTTTTCTTACTGACTGTAAGCTCAGGCTAGTCTTAAAACTGGTAAAAGTTTCTCACTTAAACAGATTATTAGCCTGTGATCCTTTTCAATCTGCAATTTATATAATCAGTCCTTCAGGGGCAGCAGCCTAGACCTTAAGTCCTATGTAACTCTTTCTGCAAGAGAAAACTTACAGAAAAATCTTTTCTAACTTCTGTAAGAGGAGACAGCAAATTTTCAATATATGTGTGTAATTTTTTGTATATATTAAATGTCTAGAACCACATAATTTTTCACTCCATGTCCAATTGTGTTAGTGCCATTTAAAACCAAAATAAAATGAACTTTTCTTTCCTGAAGCTATATTAAAACAGTGTTGAACTAGATTTAATATTTACAGGACACACCAGATTTGCTGTCAATCAGAAAAGTTTGACTAGAGGAAACCCTATAAATGAGTAAGTCCAATCTATCACATTCAGAAGCGGTCTTAGCACAGGAGAAATCTGGGCCCTCTCATGACACAGGCCATGAAAGCAACATTTGCTAACTTCACATATCTACAGGCACAAGACTTTTAGTACCATACACAGGATTAAAACCATAAATACATTTTCTCACCCATCTGCTAGCCTACTGATGCAACAGTAAAGTAGGCAGACCACAAAAATATGCCAGAAGTCACCACACTTCTGTCCATGCTGGAGACCCAAAACCAAGTGCAGAATGGAACTGTGAACGGGCCTAATAAACAGGCTCCATTCTATATGGAGAGAGCATCTGGTAATAGCCAGCTTTTCATTACATAAGAATTACAGAGGTTTTGCCCCTTTTTTTTGGTTTTTTTCCCTATTTGCTTAATTATATTTCTGTAGAAACAAAGTATTAGTTCCAGATAAACAACGGAGACAACATTATTATGTTTGGATATTTTCTGCTTAATTTTCAGGGCACTAAAATTTCCATCAACTATCAGGCTATAGTGATTATTTGCCCACCTGTAATTTCACACCTAGTATACTGCTGTTATCAACAAAAATATGGTGTAACTACAAAAATGCAAAATGACATACATTATTCAATAGAAGGCCTCCATGTAACCTATATGAACTTTTTGCTATTTTTACTTCTGCCAGCAGTATTACCAGTGGTCTCCAGCACACAGCACAGATGTTCCTCTTATATTGTGCATGGTTATTTTTCAAGTAGGTTCTCAAAGCAGATGTTCAAATATTCTGTAATGTTACCACAGAGACTGCAGGTTGAATTGCTGCCCTCCATTTGATCCCACTAAGGGAAAATCCTGCTTCACAGATAACAACTGACAGATAAAGACATTTGGACTACCTCTTCTTCTCTTCCCTCGATCAATATTTAATTAAAAAAAGAAATCACTGGTTATAAAAATACAGAAAACAACAACAAATCAACAGTTAGATAGGCTGATCTTAGAAAAAGTTCCTGAAAATGTCATAAATCTGTAGTGTGGGGAAGAATTGAACATAATTTCTTTAATGAAATGGCTTGCTGAGGGGAAATAATGATTTGTCAAGATCAACAGCAGACCAGCGCTAGTCAGTAGTCAAAAAAGCAACATAAGTGCTAGGAATTACTCGGAAAGAAACAGAAAACAAACATGACACCACACTAAGAAATAGGCTTCTTTTACCCCTTGAATACCTTGAATATTCTTCTCTTCTAATCCTAAAAAGGATACAAAAGAACTGCAAAAAGTTAAAGCAAAGGTTAAGTAACACTTCCCATAAGAACACTAAATAGCCTAGCATTGTACAACTTGAAAAAAGAGGAGTTAGAAGCCTACAAAATCATAAATTGCATCGAGATGGTACAGAGCTGACTAGAGTATTCACTGCCTCTGTCTACACAAGTACTGGGAATGATCAACTTAAACTAAGAGATACAGGCTTAAACCAAAGGTTGTGAATCAATACACAGTGCTACACTGAATTGTATAATTACTAGTCAGAAGACACTGTGGATGCAGAAAGTTTTGTGCGTTCAGGGGAAGAGTGTGCAAGGTGAACTATTAAAGTTTACTAAACAAAGAACCAGATCCATACTAAATACATAAACATTTAAATGATACAAAGCTCAGGAAATCCTGTGAGCCAAGATATAGTCAGAGAACAAGAGAATACCTTGAGGAATTATCATAGCCCCTGACACTTCTTTTACTCCTCTTCAGGCACCAGTATATGCCCACTTGAGAGTCAGGATATCATGCTACATAGACTCCTGGTCTGAACCAGTACAGCTATTTTCATGTTCTAAAATTTTCCAAAAGACAAGGATCAGGTTTGACAAAACTTGTATCGGAAAAGATTCTCCCTACAATGTGGAATTAAAAAGCTAAACTAGATAGACAGAAAAAGACTTAAAGTAGAAAAGCATACAGCCTAGTGCTTAGTACAGTGAAGCTGAACCTCTGCCAGTCTGTCATTTGTTAGGTGAGCAGCAAGTTGAAAAATCAGCTATTCCTTGTATTTAAACATTCATTTTGCCATGGAGAGTAACTCAAGAGCTCGGGACTTTCCTATTCCTAAACACAACTTTAACTAGCTAGACGGTCAAGACTGCCTCTTGTTGACCAGAATGGATAAAACGGAACAATTAGAACAAGAGATACAGCAAAGCACCTGCCAGCAGTTTGATGGTTAGAGCATTCACACAGCAACAAGAACAATACTCAGACACTTACTGACTTCGCCTGCATTCTGGTGGGCTGTGAATAATGCAACCACCAGGCAGATGAGCTAGTATGATGCTGCATCTGAAATGCTATGCTGCATGAAGAGACATGAATATTAGTAGAAGCACAGCACTGCCTGGCTGCTGGATTTATGCTGGTTTGCATTCAAGCAGTCAGGAGACAAATGGAAAAACTGGTATGGAGGTACTCTGAATTTTTCACATTCCAGATGTATTTTCAGACTACGAGGCTGTTTACAGACCTACTTATCTCCTAGTGTGAAAAATTTTGACAGATCTTAGGTTATTTCAGTATAGTTCTGGGCTTTCTTTTGAAGCTTCGGGGCTGGTTCCCATTAAGAAGTTTTCCATATTGATAGGTGTTAGTGTGCTACACCTAGACCTATTTTTATGGACTGTAATACTGACAAAGAAGAACTGGCTTCTGTTTCTGAGATGACAAAATATATACAACTCAACAGCAGAGAAAAGAAGTAAGTCTGCAAACACATGACTATCCTTTATGTAACATTTTTCCTTTCTTGATTGCAGACAGATGATGCTCATCTAATACATGCAAACATATTTTCTACCATTGACAGCTATAAAGGCATTCTTCCAAAAAGCCAAACTGATATACATGTATTTACCAATTTTTTAAAAATTTATTTAAACAAATGACATAGTTGTCACAAAAATATTTTGTAATAGAATTCTAACAGAAAACTGCATCTTCTAGCTTAACAAATAGGTTCTCACATTTTCTAGCACAATGGGATTGCATTATATATTACAGCTCATTTTGGAAGATCTTTGTTCTAGGTTCTTTTGAGGTCTGTGTTACTGTCAAGGGACAAGAGCTTTGACAGCTGTTGCCAGCTCTGTGTGGTTTGTTTAAAACAATAAGGGAGTTGCCCAGCAACATCACATCACACATTTGGTACCCTACAGTATCTCGCATTCCTAACGACTCTGCACATCCTCACAACTTAAAGGGGCACTGTCAAGTTAATAACCTTCCATGAAAAGTGGATTTACTTCTCTGTCACCCATAATTAGATATATGCAGTAAGAGATGGAAAATTGACCTTATCGTTAAAAAAAAAAACTTGAACTTTGTTTGCAGCGGTTTTATTTTTATCCCAAATCAGCAATATCTGTTATCACCTGTGGCAAAACTGAAGTTTGGCTTCAAAACAATTTAGTAAAAAGCAAACTTTCTTAATGAATTTTAGTGTACTAACACACACCTTACAAAATCTAAAAAAAATTTCTCTGTGTACATACAATTCCTATCACACATGATATCTCTCTCCAACCTGTTTATAAAATATTAACTTACTGTCAAAAATTCATTGTCTATTATTGCTGTTAGGAGGCATTTGAAATCAAGGCTGTAAGAAAGACTCGTAGGGCCTTCAGACTTCATCTGAAGTCATAGATGTTTTAGGTTATATGATCAAGAGCCCTAGGTTGGAAAAAGGTCTCAACCTGATCTAATATACCCTATATATGAAACATTTCTGCAATAGTCATAGAGAAATAAAGATTTCTGATACTTCAGTATTGCTTTACTTTTGAGAATGGTATGACAAGTGAAACATTAGCAATCTTTCCTGTTTGCAAAGTTTGGAAAAACTTGAATTTAGATACACGGTGGGGGGGAAGAAAAAAAAATTTTTTTTTTTAATAACATTTTAAAATTAGGTTTGTAAACATTTTTGGCCTTGATCAAATAACTGTAACTCTAGACCATGCTACTTTGAAATGTCTCATTGAAAATTCCATAGTAAAACAATATGGCCATGTTTACTGTGCAGCTGGTCTCTACACTGACCTTCTTTATGGTAGTCATTACATACAGTGGCACTCTTCTGGCTCCACTTGTTTACCATTCTTGCCTCTTCTTCCTCATTCATTCCCCTTCTTTTCTCCTTTTATTAATTGATTCATTTTTTTCCCTTTACCTTATACTCTCTTGTACTTCCATTAATAAAAACTGACGGGCGCGTGTGCACTGTAAGTTTACTAAAAGCTCAACAGTTGCCCAGCTTTGATTTTATTGAAGTCTATACTAAAAGCCTGCTGGTAACAGTTACAGCAAAGCTGCGGCTAGTACTGCTTTGGAAATCTCTCTCTCAAAATAACCAGTACATCCTTTCTTGGAGACTGTTCACAACTATTCAGTATCTCATTAAGCCACAACACATCATTGTAATTCAGGTTACTTTAATTTTGAATGTGTTACCGGAGATATTTTAAGAGTTTTCTTAAAAACAGGAACTCCACTGAAACTGATGACTTCCCACAACCAGTTTTAATTTCTTAAAAAAATCCCCTGCTGTTGCAAGGAAATTCCTGAACAATTCTAAGAGAATGTCTTTGAGGAGAACCCAGAACAGAAACATGAAAGGGTAAAGGTATTAAGAAAAACAATAAATAATAAAGAATAAGAAAGTCATTAGAAGAGGTGAGAAAGACAGCTCTACTCAACAGAACGGTGAAATGAGATACTGCAGATGAAAGAAAAAAACTACAAAGAGGAAAAAATGGAATATGTAAATCATCATCAACATCACCTCCAGTTTTCTTTCTAGTACATATTTCTATACTTTTTTTGCCCACCCCCCCACCCCCCCCGCAAAAGCACGAGAGGGCAAAAATATAAAGGATAGCCTTCAAAGATAATAAACACACTGCCAGGTATGTTAACGTATTTTCTTCTCTTTTTTTTCATCCACTATTACATGCTGAAAGATTTTAATGTATTAAGGGTAAAAGTTTTATTTGCACCCAACAGAGAATTCAAATAGACCTACAAGCAATGTAAAATACGGTAAATGTGTATGCAAATAGCTGAAGCCCTCAGGCATCTGGAGAGTTGCTAGCACAATCTGTTACTGTTCAAAATTTAGAGACCCCCTAAAAGAGAACAGAACAATTGTAAAGTATACACAGTATACTTTATATACAAAGTATACACACAAAGTATTGCACATCTGTGAAGCTGGGGGTCCCTAACCTTGTATTTCAGTGTGTAATGCCATTTTGGGAAATATTTGGTTACAGAGGTTCACAGGCTTCAGCTATGATTTGGGACCAACTGAATCAAAGGGTATAGCTATACAAGCACATTGTTTACCAGCTAGCTAAGGTATGGATTTAAAACATATTATCTGTTTCTTAGTACGCATAAGAAATACCCTACTTTCACTATGAGGTACACTGTGCCACTTTCATGGCTTTTTCATTAATTATAACCTTTTTTCTACATTTAAAATCACACAGATAATAACTTTTCTTATAATATTTCAGTTACCTTGGATCACAACATTTATATTAATTTTTCTATATCTTGCATGCAACTTCAGGTACTGATTTTGAAATGTTACAATACTAGCAAAAATGCAGAGATAGTAAAAGAAAGTAAGAGACTTGCTGTCACTCCTACATATCAAAGTTCCTTTCACTTGTTCAATTGATTTAAATCCAATACCTTGGCTAGTAATGGGGATTTTTTGTTTGTTTGCTTCTCTCTTTAATAATCATTGATGTGTGGACTCGAAATGGCATTTCCTAGAACCACTGGCAAATAATGAGCCAAGACTGCTGAGAAAGAGAACTGAAGAATTGCTTGGCTTTCTTAAAGGTTTTTCCCACACCAGAGCTCTGGAAAGCAGGAATTGATACTCCTAAGGAGTAGTCATAGCTCTGTGGAATACCTCCCAGAAATAGCAGCTATGTTTCTTACCCTTGCCACAAAACCAGCAAGCCCAGATCTTCCCTCAGATCTACATTTTTGGATCTCTTTCCTCTTCACTTCTGCTTTCTGTCAGTACTAGCCAGCACCTGATCTCTTGTCCTTAGGGCAACAATACTCAATATTGTATTTTATTGCAGCCTTAAGCAGGCTGCTCAGGACCATATAATTACAAGGTCAATCCCTCTACAGATAGCATCAGCATGAGGAAAATGTTAAGATTCAAACTGTCATCACACAGCATACACAAAGAATAAATGGTGTAGAAAGAAAGGTTACTCTGGATTCAACTATGATACTGTTCAGCCTCTGACCATTCACCTCTAGTATTTCCCCAATACAACCTGCAGCAGTGGGTTTCACTCCATGTATGAAAACTACCAGTTTCAAATACTATAGTTAAAGATACCACTACATTTCTATTGGAAGGAGTCAGCAAAAATCACAGCCAAACCCTAGTTCCAAACACCATGGCTTACTCTCCATTTTAGTCCATCCTACAGTGATTATATCACAAGGTGTGCTCATGTCTAACGATCTCCAAAACAGGAAAGGAGGGGAGGGGATGGGGGGGAGAGGAAGGAAGGAGGGAAGGGAGGGAAGGGAGGGAAGGGAGGGAAGGGAGGGCTTCCTTTCAGTTGTAACACCAGACCAAATGCTTGTGAAGCTTAGAATACTTTTTACTTGAAAAGAGAGAAATATTTGCAAATAAAACAAGGAGAAAGTAAAGAAAACCAAACAATTTGTCCTAACACATCAAATTTCTTTAAATTTCTTCTTCTTCTCCCTAATTCTTTTGTTTTCCTGAGGAGTTACTGGAAGCTATCAAAGTGAAATGGCCTTCAAAAAATAAAAGATTGCTGAAAACTTGTTAACCTGTTTTTTTTCCAACCTTTATCAGCTTCTGCAAAGAGTATCCAAGCTCCTTAAATGAAATCATGGCACTGTTTGATTCCTGCTCTTAAAAATATTGCCATACCTCCCTTTCTTGCACTCCCATTGTATGACACTGATTCTCTGGATCAGAACTAGCTATGATTCCGAAACAACTGCTACAGCAACATCATATAGAAGAGAGATCTGTTTAAAGTTTAAATGTCTTACCTGAATTAATGATCAGAGGCTTGTTTCTGAGGTATCATTTGAGCTACTTGCTAAATGAACAATGACTTTTTTTTTTTTTGCAGGTAGGCCAATTAAATGTGCAGTTATAGGATACATTTATTGGTATACATAGGACAAGTATTTGGTTTCTATTTGGGGTCACACTCACAACCTACTTAATGGCCAGAAGAATTTGGATCTAGGTATTTGGTTCCCCGCAATCTCACTTTTACAGGCAATTGTTACAGTTAAAGCAATCAAGCATAATAAAGTAAATTTAATACAAGACAGTAATAGACACCTACAAATGTAAGAGTAGGTAAAGCATGTCATGTATATCATTCACAATAATTTTATCTCTAAATGGACATATTCTGTAATACTACACATAGTATACCCTTTTTTCACATGTTACTGATCAAAACCAATGCTATGAAGAGTAAGGCTTAATTATATCCTCATTAATGAGTTGTAATTAATAAAAAAAAGGAGATCTACTTATTTTACTTGTTAGAAAAGTCAGTTAGTTTCAAGTGGTAATACCAGCATGTAATTTTGAACTCCGTACTAAACAAGGGAAAGTAAAAATCCAATCCCTTTTAAAAATAGCCATTTTCTAACTTAATTATAACTGCAAGGAGACACGGTCAATTCTGCTACCTCATTTTCAGGGTCTGAGGGCAGGAATATCATATGGAAAATAATGGCAAAAGTCTGTTTTATGTTCGTATGATAAAGAAGCATTTGAGACTGAGGGATTATATCACACTCTATCAAATTAGGTCAGTAAAATGAATCCAGATGGCAGAAAATGAGGAAATGATTGAAGCTTTTGAAGCGCAATGTCATACAAAAGTGTCATGGAAGCTCAACAAGTACATATATATCATTGAGGATGACATTTGCTACTTCTGATGACACAGAAAAAATTAATAGTAGCATATTTAGCTATGTATCAAAGCTAATTGCATGCCATCTGCAGAACAGAATGATGTGAGGAAAGGAACAAAGGAAAGGGTTAAACCCAATGCAAAATTCAGGACTGATTCTGAAAGAAGGAACAGAAATGATGGGAAGAAGAAGTAGCAATGACAGATGGGCTGATGTCACAGACAGGAAAATTCAAGGATAAACCATAAGATTATACAGCTGGAAAGTAAGAAAATACCAGCAGTTTTTCCTAGTCAATGCGTTCTGTAGAGCACAACTGATGCTTTATTCAGCCTCCTCTTAAACTTTAGCAATGATAAACACCATCACCTTTTACGACTACTCTGTTGTCCCACCTCTTCTCTTGTCAGTTTCTCTTGTATATTCTTCTTCTTTAACTTTACAAATTATGTGAGATACTCAATACAGGATGGCAGGTAAATATCTTTAAAAAAACAAATTCTTAAGTAGACCTTGGGCATGCCCCTTCCCCCACCAAACACCCCCCCTGTGATTCTGTAAACTCCTCATCAGTGTCTGCTTATCCATGGAAGTGCCTGGATTTTTTAGATCATCTTATATTTTTTGCTTCAAAGCTTTCTGGAGCCTATAATTATGCTTCTGGGCACATCCCAAACTGCCACAAACTTGGTAGGGTTGAGTAGCTCCAAGATTCACTTCTATACAAATCCATTCAATTTGTATTTATTTTAATTAAAACACCATTTCTCATTTAGCCAGCTGAACCTGTCCCATGACAATGGAAAGAAACAAACATAACTAAGCTCAAGAGAGATTCTGCATCCTGGTGGACATTTACCTATGAGTATATCTTACTCTAAAGGGTCAGTTCTCTATTTGCTAATGTGGTGGGTTGACCTTTGGTTGGACATCAGGTGCCACCAAGCCACCCTATCACTCCTCTCCTCAGCAGGACAGGGGGGTAGAAAATAAGATGGAAAAAATACGTGGGTCAAGATAAAGGTAGTTTAATAAAAGCAAAAGCAAAAGCCATGCATTGAAGCAAAGGAAAACAAAAGATTTATTCTCTACTTCCCATCAGCGGGCCATGTCCAGCCACTCCCTAGGAAGCAGCGCTTCAGAACACATAGCGATTGCTCCAGCAGAGAAACATCATAAAAAACAAATGCTCCCTCCCGCCCCGCCTTCTCCTTTCTCCTAGCTTTTATTGCTAAGCTGATGTCATATGGTATGGAATATCCCGTTGGCCAGTTTGGGTCAGCTGTCCTGGCTGTGTCCCCTCCCGAGATGCTGCACACCCCCAGCCTCCTGGGAGGGAGAAATGTTGGAGAGAGCCTCGCTGCTGTGCGAGCCAAACCACCGGTGTGGCACCAACACTGCTCTAGCTGCCGATACAAAGCAGAACACTATAAGGGCTGCTATGGGGAAAATTAACTCTACCTCAGCCAGACCCAATACAGATATGTTGGTTGATTTTTGTAAAGTACATAAGACAGAAAAATGGCAGAGATCACAATTTTAATAGAAAAAGGGAAATAAGCCAAGCCTGCCATTAATAATTAGATTTATTTTTTCCCCCCAATCAGGATGACTGCAGAGTTAGCATGTTTCTTTTTTCAAAAATAAAATAATAAATCCTGTTCAGCTTTCTGAACGAAGGTTTGTGATAGCTAGCCTGATTACAAGGAGAGGTTTTTCTTCACCTTTGAATAAGGATTTAACATGGATTTTTTGATTCATGTTTCCTTTTGGTTATCTCTAGATGTGGAAATGAAAACTTTCAGTTGCTCGGTGTGTTGGCTAGTTTGGATCCCAATATGCTTCACTCACTCTTTCATAGTCAATATGGGAATCTCTTTGTCCCACACAGTATTCCTAATACCCATTCACAATTCCAAATCTTAAGCTTCTGATCTTGACTTCTCCATCAGAACAGTGAATGATTGTCACTATAGATGCACATATACTTTATATAAAGAATCCTGGAAAGTCCTCAATAGCACTGATCAATGGAGCTACATTTAATAATCAGCATTTTTTTTGCACATGGGCTATAGCATCTATTATCCTTTGTTAGTCCACTCATAGACCAAATTTATGACAGTGGAGAAGCAAAATTTAAAGATAAAGAATAGGCTTACACTGGTTCTACAATCACTGAAAAGCTTGGGGGAATTGCATTTACTGCAATGAGAACTAATCTTTCCCTCTGGAGCAGACTGGTGTGAGAGAAACCTGATAGGCAACTCTGGCAAGAAGTAAACTGTAGACATTAATATTCCTTGCCCCAAATGCTGGCACCTAATCAAGCTGTAAATTTCAATAATTTATGCTTGGCAAACGTACATTTCTTGCTTTGAAACTCCCTTTCAAATATTGGGCATTTCAGATGAAGGCCAAAAATATTTCTTAGGATGGAAAGAGCGAAACAATCAAACAGAAACATAAACAGAGTAGCAAGCAACAAAACAAGACGCAAAGCATCATTGACTTTGGTAACTTCTACAGTGAAATAATTATGCTTTGAGAGCAGCAAGTGTTACAGATGGGAGTAACAGGGGAGGTATCCTGAAAGATTTTATTCTGTTGTAATATGACAGAATAAACTGAGAGGGAGTAGCTTCTCCTTTCATGAAAGTTTTTTTGTTTTTTTTTAAATACAGCCAAGCTCATTCCGTAATACAGACAAAATTCAGAGGCTACCTTCAAGATGATTTAAGAAACTGCCAGCAGTGCCATTTGAGAAGAGTATGTTCGACAGGTAGTTACGAGCAGCTTAAGTGAGAGACTAGAAGCTTAACACAGATTACATCTATTTGAACAGGTGCCCTGATTGGGATAGACCTGCAGTAGATCTTGAGCAATTTAGGCTTCCCAACGAGAGAACAGTGCTGCATTCAGTACTATTCAGAAGAGACAGATTACAGTTTAACTGTTTGAAATGTACTTAAACCAATCGGATGCTTAAGAGCTCGAAGACATTTGTGTGTGGCTATCTAAATAATACTTGGGGTGTATCTGGTGATCCTGGTGCAGACCTTCCACTCTATCTGTTTTCATCTGTGATCAATTCCAGGGCTCACCTAAGAGCTTCTATCAGCTGTGCTCTTTTAACACCATGTGCTCTGGTGTGGATTGTAAACTCCTCAGTGTAACAGGGTCTGTGGGTATCCACATGGTTATTCTATTTTGGTTACAGTGAAACCACCACACTGCTCTTTTGTTTTTGCAGGGACTGGTTGTAAAGGTGGCTTCATTTGCTGACGCTATTTAAAAGTACCAGGATGGATTGCTTTGCTGATATATATAAGGGAATTCAGTTCATTCAAGCTCATCCTCTATTGCTTAGTTTCTCTATGCAATACCTGGAAAAGTTTTGCATATTGTGACATAGCTGACCTACTTTTCAGACACACAAATCCACTCCTGATCACTAACATCTGCATTTGAGTATGCACTGAGGCTGCAATCTTGGGATCAGCAATAGCACTAATGAATTCCTCAAAACAGACACAGAAGGCAAAATGTTTTGGTTTACATATGTAAAAGTAAATTAATACACACTGACAAATTCTCCTTTTCACATATTTTGACAACACAAAAGCAATGGCATATTTGGATTAATACATTCACCTCCAAATGCTGCTCAATATAACATCAACAGTAGCATCAAGGGAAAGGAACTTTCAGAGATCATAAGTTTCCTGAAGTGGTGGCAAAATTACACTTCATTTCAGCAGGGGCACAGTAAACACTGACACTTGGTCTTTATGAAGGGGGGATAAAATTTCAGATCAAAAAAGTCACACTGGCACTGCAGCAGAATCCAGAGACCGGTGTTAGTTATTTAGTCTTTGAACAGCGTGTAAGAATATTTTGAACACTGGGCAAGGAGTCAGCTAGTCATTACATTAAGCACAGAGCTGCCTTCAGCTAGTTACCAGCAAACAAGGAAAACCAGGGAACAACTCAAACCGAACCTTTTTCCAAGCCTCTTTTTTTTCTGAGGTCACTGTAAACTGTAGGGTGACAACACTGTCACCATTTTCTATTGAAACCCGAAAACTGTACCATCTTTTCCAATCTTCAAAAGAGAGAGCATGACTCTCTAATCTAGCATCTAACTCTTTCTGTGAAAGTGGGAGTATTCCTTTAAATTCCTAATTTTCTCTCTTTCAACAATTGTATCAATTGACATCAACATCAATTGACTCTGATTAGACCATATATCTATATATTTTTACCCCCCCAAAAAAAAAATTTAAATTAAACCTTCACCTCCCCCTTCCCCCAATCAGACTACATGTGTGATTAAGGCAAAAAGCATACACAAGGTTTAAAGTCCCTGTTTAGCATTAATTTTTCATGCCATGACTTGGATTTTGGATCAAACATAGTAAGGACATGACTATGGAAATCTTTGACCAAAAACCAGTCTACTACCTACCGTTCTCACATTCCTTTTTCAAAATAAAAACATATCTAGCTAGTACATTTTAACAAAACAGCATATTCTAGCAAAGCCATATTTCCCTCAAAATGTGCATCTGAGACTCTGATAGGTATATACCAAATATTAAAAATCTAATTTTTCTTCTTCATAAAGGCAGCAAATAAGCTGATAATCTATTTTCTATCAACCATTACTTCTTTCAGTCTTCCCATAAAGTCAAAGTTAAGATAATCTTCACCTATTTTTTTTCTATAGTGCACCTAAGTGTAAAATATCTATTGTGAGCCTGTCTTCCTCTCACTGGGTGATACTGAATTCAGCACAGTCCAACTATTTCAGTGCATATTTAGATTTCATTTGCCTACTATTGGCTCACTATAAACATACAATGGTTATAAGCATAAAATAGCTACCCTTTGGGAATGACTAATTTTCATACTTTACAAGAAACAACATTTACTTCTTAAAGTCAAATTAATATAAAAAGGTATATCATCTAGATGATCTACAGAGGTCCCATCCAACCTCAATGATTGCATGATTGTATAGATTTTGTTTCTCAAATTATTTTTCTCCAATAGACAGTTTCATGACCGTGCAGTACTGATGTTTACTCTAGAACAGTAGTAAAATTTTTAATTACAGATTTATACAAACATGCAAGATTAATATTTGTGCCTGTGCTTGACAGACAAGTAAGACAACAAAGTCAAAAGAAAGCAAAACATGAAATAAGAGAAAGAAAAGGAAAACCAGTGACTGAAAAATATAATCAGTTATTTCAAGAACAGATCACAAACCTTTCATTGAATGGCTATGTTTTGGAAAGAAATCCCACTTCTTCACTTTGGTGAGATTTTTAGGGTGATGTGTTGGATGTATATGCTTGAATGAAAAAGTAATGATCAGATATTAAAAAGACGGTCAGCAAGGTACCAAAGGTTAGCCATACCATGTTATGCTACAGAAAGGTAAAATAAACATGCAGAGAATATAGACAAGGGCAGTGCTTAAAAACTCTTTGATGAGAGAATAATAAGAGAAGAGATAGTCAAAGGATAAGTGGAGAGACAGAAAGGCTATAGGATCAACAAAATAAAAGAGAAAAAAACCTATATAATTTATTTGAATACTAAATCATGTAAGTAGAAAATTGTAAAAGGAAACAGGTCTCTGCATTGGAGTACATTGCTGAACATCAATCAACAGTTCTAATGGAACAGGATTTTCATAATCATTTAAGGTTCATGAAACAGCACGGCCCTAAAAGGAGACTACTCAGGACAGTCTCTTAAATATCATAATATTTATTTCATCAAAGACAACACATTATCTCTATTCTCTTCCTATAGTGTCCTATGCATTGTTTTTTCTCAGGATGCTATTTCGTTTCCTCCTTTTGAGGGTCATAGAACTTAGAATTTAAATGTTAGATGAAGCATTATAGCGCTTCCCACTGCCAGGAAGGATTACACCGAGCAATATGCATGTGCCCTGAGACACATACTTGCAAAGGCAGCACTTAGCTGAGAAAAAAAAGACCTGTAAGACCAAGACAAATACCCCTTTGGGAGAACTGGAGAAGCAGAAACTGCACATGGTTTCATACACTGTCACACCATATGCATTCTTCAAAAATTACTTTTATCTATCAGAAAGGAATATGTCTCTAAATTTTTATTTCCTAGATTATCCAGAGACACACTAGAAAGCAGGAGACATAGTGAATATGAAACATTTTTCTGACATTTCCTGATTTTTACCTGCAAATAATAGGATCTCAGGTTTCTTAAGACAATATGATGCCATGTCTAAGAACAGATGTTGAAATACTATCATTATCATTACTGTTATTTGCTTCCCTGTTGAAAGGCAGAGCTTGCTGCTGTTACTGGCATTGGCAGAATATATGGATTTCAAAAAAACAAACAAACAAAAATATTTAAAATTATGCTTGCAGTACTCATGAATACAAAATTCTTTTTTGTATGCTGCTACTGTTTAAAATGGTTCCTGTAGGCAGATTGTACCATCTCACTTGCTACAGAGCTGAAATATTTCACCTTATGGACTAAAAATTCCAACCACTCTGGCCAAGCTTTTTTTAATTTAAGAATGCATTCTGCATATATTATGTTTGACCATCTATATTCATATATATATATATATATATGGATTTTTCTCTCATGAACACAAAATGATGAACTAAATTTCAGTTTTCTAATTTAAAACTCTATGACAAAGACAAATAAATGTTCTAAATTCTGAATGTCTAATTTCTTAAATTTTCTAAATAAAATTGAAACACGGGCTCCTTTCTGACTGACAGTTTTCTGATTTTTGAGCTGCAGTCAGCATGTGCTCCTTTAGCTGTCTTTTTATGATAAAAAATGCTCGTAAATGCTGATTTGTTCCCAGAAATGCCAAGAATGTTCTATAACTCTGTAAACACAGTTACTCTGGAATTTGTGCACCATAAAAGATAACACTGTTGATAGACTTCTATAATTTCTGCGGTTATACTTGAGTTCTTTGTGTGTGCTGGCTAGAAGACAAGTGCTTTATATTCATTTCAGTCAATGTCAGGTAACAGTGTGTGTCTGTTCCAATATTTGAAGATTTTTTTCCTATAGCCTTCGAAACCCTTAGATGGATAATAATTAAAGTATTCCATGCACATGAAGAAATTAGTTTCTTATTTTTTTCAAGATTATTCAGATGAAGCTGATAGAGTCAAAATCCCCTTACTGCTCAAAAAGATAAAAGCTATGAAATGCCGTTCACCATTCAGGAGATATTTCATCTTCATGTGTAAACATCCATGGGACATGAAGTCTGGTCATCTGCCACAATAAATGTATTCAAACATTTCCTTATGACAGAGGATAAGTTAGAAAGTCTTTATTTTAGGAAAATATGGGTACGATAACTAACACTAAGAGTACAAGTTCAATACAACAATCAGAACAAACAGAGAATTAAGACTTAATTGCTAAAGCAAGCAATGCCACCTTTTATTATGCAGTATACTCCTATACTGCTTTTTGAGGGATATCATGCCAATGTTTCACTCACAGTTCTACTGCCAAGTTTTAATTAGCTACTGTTCTGAGCAAAGCTGGCGAAGAGAATTCTAAACTTAATTTACCACGCTAAATAAGTGAGTGACTTCAACGTATTGGCCAACTCATTAGCAAAACTTCTGTCCTATAACTGACATACACTGCATGTGCAATTAAATTTAGCATGGAATAAACAAAGTATCATGGTGTGCCAGGTTTAAAGCTTTAAATTCCCCACTTTAACACAAGATATTAACGAAATGCAAGTAAACATTCAACAACAAAATCACAGTTTAAATGAACTGCATCAAGACTTTTCTAAAAGAAAAGTCCATTAGCAATTAGTTTGTAATTGCATGTCTCCATGTCATCTTAATTAGTAGCAGATAATAATTTTTGGTTTGGCCTATTAGTTTCTCAGCATGATTGGTTTTGTTTTATACTACTTCAAGATAACTCAGTATTACCTCCTCCAGATTGGTTATAATTTAGTTCTTTAATTACAGTACATTGCTCCAGCCAGTAGCAATCTCAAAAGATCTAATCATCATACTAAAGTTGTGTTATATTAAAGTACACATTGAAGGTATGCTGTCATTTTTCTGATATTTTGTTTAATATCTAAATGATATTACGTATTGTGAGTCTAACTGAACAGTTCCCATTAAATAAATAACAACAGAAGAATAATAACTATTAAGTGATACTGAAGATGAATGGCATAATTATTGACTAAAGTGTTACTTGCTTTTTGTTTGTTCACATACAGTAGAATGGTCAGGCTGCCTTTAAAAAAATGTAGCTATAGGAAGCCATGGATAAGTAAAGAATTCTCTAAAGAATCTCTAAAGAATCTAAAGAATCTTTTGATTCTCTCTTAACTAACTGGAGAGAATTTAGTTAAGTGAATGTGGTTTTAACCTTGACTTAAATTTTAGATGCTAGAGTCAATAAAGGTGATACTGGATGAATACAGATAAGGATTTTGGCAACCAAATTTTTTGTTTTGATAAAATTAACCTGGCGGATTACCACTACTCTTTTAAAAGAGACCACCCCTCCTACATATTTGTGTACTTTATTTGGAGGTCCCCCAAATATTGCTTTTTAGAAAATTTCATATTTTGTCTTGGTTCAGCAATGAGTGTCACTGCTGTATTGTATTACACAAAATGGGGACCCAAGCTCATGACAGCACCAAAGTAGTTCAAAAAGGAAAAAAAACCCAAACCAACCACCAAACTGTAAATATATTATCCAGGGAACACAAGTACAGCAGAAAGGGATGCTAGAAATATGGGATATATTGTACAGTAAGCATTAACAATTCTGTGCAGCCTCAGAAGGGTGAATACTGCATGTGCGTGCATCCTCCTGAGCCAGTATAGGAAAGGAAAAGTGTAGTTTTGGAAGAGATGATATTTACCTCTGCCCCTTTGCAGAAGTCACTCACTGAAGCTTGCAGGACAGTTCTCACATAAAATACCGAGGAGTTGTACCAAAAGTAGGTGACATGAGCAGAGGAACCAGTCTGGCTACTTTAGGTCTCCCTTTGACAATATCACTTAGCAGCAGAAGATAACGCATGTGGGAACAAGTTACAGGGCTTCTCTGTGCAGCAAATACTACAGGGAGAGTTGAAAGATGCACTCACCAGGGAAGTGTAAAGAACCACGGTTCCCACAGGTCTGAGCAAGAGCAAGTGGAGCCAGTTAGCAGACGCAAATCTGTGTTTTGATGATGCTGACATAGATGAGTACTTTGCTGTTTCTGTCCTCTTTTGTCTTCCTTCTACAACACAGGTCAAAGAAGGAATAAAAAAATCCTGGAATTCAATCTAAACTCTTTCAAAACAAAACAATAAATTTTTGATGCAGTGGAGCTAGTATTTAACTTTAGGAATTGAAAAATGTAGTGTTTACTTTCCTTTACATTCCTTCTCTCTGCAGGAGCAAAATAATGTCCAAGGAGAACACCCTTCATTTCTGTTACAGCTGTTTGCCACACTGCTAGTAGTTAGGTGTGATTTAGCTCACTGTAAACAATACTATAAGATTAGAGACTAGATTTCACTTATTAAAAACAGCATTTAAATTCTCTATACACTTTATTGATAAGATTTCTACTGGAGAACTTCATGTGTTACATCTAAGCAAATAAATTAGAAATGATTTATAACAAAGCACTGCGGAACTACCTGTGGAAAACAGAACCTGGAGCAGGGTCAGCATTCTGATGTACAGGAAGAAAAGCAATCATATATACTCCAATGGTGACCTAAATACTTGTGTAAGTGATGCTATACAGGAATGAGAGTTCAATTAGAACAAAATGTTCTTATATACAGACTTACTGGTAACACTGAAAAGTTTAGTAAAACAGTAGGAAAAAACTTCAGTATTACCCAAAGAATTACTGTAAGCAATCGAAACCTGTGGAAATTATCTTCATGAATGGCAATGAAGAGTAATTTTGGCATTCATCAAAAAAGGAAAAGTATATGAAATCTGTCCTGCTGGTAGAGAGGAGGAAAATTATCTGCTAGACATTCTTTACAGTTCCCAACTACATGCTACTCCAAACTCCATTGCTATGTAATAAACAGAGTCCACATTTGAAACTCTTACCTCTTACAAACAGTAATAAAAATTATTTAGCTCTAAGCATGCTTTTCATCACAGCCCTTTATGAAGGCTTCTGAGTAACATGATCCTCTTGTAAATGTGGAAACTAACACACAAATGAGGTGACTTTGCCTAAGGTCACGCAGCACTTTGATGACAGAAACAGGGCTACAGATAGCACTCATTTCTTCAGTTCTCCTCACCCAACAGGAATATCAGACTCTTTCAGATTAGGTTTAGTTATGACAAACCCATACTGAAACACCACAAATAAACAGTTTTATTGCTCAGTGCATATATCTGTGTATTTGGATCCAGCAAGTCTAACCCTTTAATGACACAGTTAATGTTGTTTTCACACATCTGATGGCACCTTATCCAGAGTGTAGCGGGAACACCAATTTCTTCTGTAACACACAGAGTATATTTTCCTGAAAGCATGTGACAACCAGAAGTAACTTTTTATTCTCCAGTAAAACCTTTGACATAATTACTCTGATTTTATTATGAGATAGCCTGCTGTATCATTCAACAAAGAACATATTTTTTCTAGAACAACTAATAGTGAATTAGGCTTTCATATTAACCAAGTCACCAGCAATTCCATTTAGTATATAAATGAATTTATGTTCTAGGAGATAAAATATTCTGAGCAAATGGAAAACTATTTTAAAATAGCGCAGCCAGTGGAAAGGGTAGATACAAGAAGACAATGCTGACTTTCTTTTAGCTCAGAGTCTTAAAGACAAGCAGGTTTCACTGACAGCTGGGGCAAGTGTTCACCACTGCTTCTTTCAAACCATTGCTGTGTGCTTTTAAGATCAATCCTTGTTTCAATGAGCTTCAGGGACACATGCAAGAATTACTATGTGCTTACAAATTGACGTGTGGAACAGTAGGTTGAGCTCCTTTGTACTTGGTACAGTAGAATTCAGCTACGATTTGGTCGCTACCACTGTTCACACTTGTATCTAAGGGGTAAGTACCAGATAAGGAGAGAACAGGCTGAACCATATCTAGATAACTTAGACGTTTTCAGGGGGGCTGGGCCCGATAGGCTTATAGTACTGTATCAAACTGACAATGAAATCTCAGAGACATTAGTAGTTCTCTTTTAAAAAAGTCATGGCAAACAGGAAAGGTACTGTTAAAAAAGGAGAAAAGAAGGACATAGAAATGTAGACCAACTGGTGTTCAATATTCAGAAAAACACTGGGATAAATTAAACAAACTATTGATAAACTATAAACCAGTGAAAGGTAACATTCTGAACAGATCTGTCAATAATAATCTTACACTTCTACTCTAATTTTCTTCTAAAAATAGGCAGCATGGATGGAAAAGAAGCCAAAGATGTTAATTTTTAACCTTCTTCAATGTTTATTTTGACAGTGTTTCTCACTGCATTTTCATAAGCAGGTTATAGAAAAAACGGTTTAGATTAAACTTCTGTACAGACCCTGCAGAGTTGTCTGAAAAACTAAACTCAAAGAATGGTTATCGTGGACCTTTTCCGAAATGGAAGGATGCATATACCCACTGCTATTCAGCAGATGCCTTCTAGATATTGAAGAAAAAAAGAAAGTTTGACAGTGACACTGACAGGAACTAAAAGTGAAAGACAAAATTAGAATTTAAAATTATTTTGATAAATTAGAAATACTGAAACTCACTAAGGGCAAGTCAAAATTATATTAGGCAGAAATAAATTGTTCAAAGAATGGGCTCTCTGGATAGGTGGTACTTCCATAACAAACAAAATAGGCTTATAATTTGTCACAAAACCTGAACATAAGAACTACATTGCGGTATCAGAACAAGCATTAACATAATATCCATATCCAAGAACAGCAGTATAGCCTGCAAGACTTGTGAGGCAATCAAGCCTTCTTACTCTACCTAGAGCTAGTAAAGATTCAGTTGGAGCACTGTGTCCAGCTTGAGATGGAAAATTAGTGCCCAGCTGGAAAAACCTTTGAGTAAAGATTAAGGAGGTTGGAACTGTTTGAATGGATTGTCTGTGGAGACTGTAGGATCTGTGCCACTGAAGGTCTTTGCATACAACACAAACTATTTCCCCTGAAGAATTACATAGAGCGAGCTACTCTGTATGGGAAGGGGGAATGGGTTAGATAAGAACTTCAGTCTGCCATCTGGAGTTAAGAATGCAACTTCATTCTTCATTGCTGTGAAGATTATACAACCTCCTCCTCTCTCCCTTCACTTTAAACATACCATGAAGACTGTTAGTCCAGCCAATACTTGTCCAGTCCTGAGTAAAGATGACAGACACTAAAATAATGCTTTTCATTGGAATCTACTATAATTACATATAAAGATAGCTGCCTTAGACCTAGAATTATGTAGATTCATTTTCTTGTCTTTGATCCAGATACATAGCATAATATTACTAATTCCTCAAGACTTGTAAGGTTATGTACTTAGTACTACCAGCCAGTAATTAATTATAGTCACCAGTGCACATGATGACAATGGGATTACTCAAATTTGCAAGTTAATTAATCAAAATATTGAAGATGAGTTACCAAGAGAGGAAAAACTATTATTCTATTTGCCTGGAAAGGAGAGGAGGAGACAAAAATGGGGGTAAGACAAAAGGGAATAAAAAAAAATCTTTAATAGAAACTGTATTATTTATACAGGATCAAGAAAACGGGAATCAGCACAAGACAGCATGCCAAGAACTTAATTTACGTTGAGGTTAAATTAATACCCCTTCTTGAACAATTGGACCTAGCAGACATTCTTGAAAAGTCAATACAGGATCAAGCAAAGAAACAGTGAACCATAGGCATTCAGTTTCTCTCCGCTAATGCTATCTATGACTTAACAGCATGTCTGCTAGTGCTGCTGTGCACAAGAAATTTGCAAGTTCAAGAGCTTACTGGCAAGCTTTGCAAGATATGATAACTGTTACTCAAAACAGTAGTTGTTAAAAAAGAGACAATCTCAAAAATAGATTTAATGGCGAAAGATGCACAATTTACAAGAATAAGATATAATATTTGTGCTTAAGGACAGACTCTTACACTATAAGGCTGGGCACTATTAAAATAAATGGATAGGTGTATGACTGTGCTAGCTTTAAAAAAGGCTGTTATATCAGAAAAGACTTGTGTAGAAAATATGTGTATCAAAGACTGTACTTTAGGCAGTCAAAAATCTCTAACTTGTCCATTGTGTCTCCTAATAACAGTCACTCATTTTATCAAAAACATCTTTCATTAGTTTTAGGGGTAGACATTACAAGATGGAGATTAAAAAGATTTAAAATAAAAGACAAAAACAACAAAAAGAGACTGGCTTATGAATCCTCCCAAGATTATTTTCAATAGCATTCTGTTCTTTCATTCAGAGAGAGGCACTTACTAGTTCTTTTGGTTTTTTTAGTCTGGTACAAGAATACAGTTTTCTTTACCCGCAGTAGTTAAAATAAGAGAAAGACATACTCATTAGTGTACCATTCACTGGAAATTAAAGGATCAGTTAGAAAGTGGGTTCAATAAATGTGATTTTCTACAGTATATGAAATCAGCTTTCACTAACTTATTAGTGTACAATAGCATTTACAACTACTCAGGAACATTAGAATAATTCAATATTATCATTACATGCTCAAAACCACAACAATTAACCATTTTTCTACTAAACCACAGACCATCAAACAGTAGCAACACTCCTGACTGGGCAGAGTACAAAGCCTTCTTTCATGTCAGGATCCATCTTGAAAACAAAACAAAAAAAAAACAACCCTGAAACATATGGGTAAATATGTGCATGCAGATAAACTTTTCTAAATTGCTTATTTCTGAAATGCAGCTGTTATTGCCTTAAAATGTCTGCAATTTTCTCTTTAGTAATTGCATAAAACATTTAATTATTTCTGTACCTTTTTAAGTTAATTATAAAATGCAGTGGAAAAAAATAAAACAGCTTGATTGATTTCCAGGCCTTTTACTGCCTGCTTAAACATGAGAGCGATACAGGTATTAGATAAAACAGTAAAATTCATTTTACTTCTCTTTGGTAAGCTTCTGTGGAACATAAGGATTCCCAAGCACTTTTTAAATAAGAACAAAGAACAGACTCTGTCCACCCTTTCATCTCCCAATACAGAGTTTGCTAAGGTCCCAGGGCATATACACATCTACAACATGATATACATGTCAGTGCTTAGGGCTTATCTCCTGGCAATGTATGTGAACATATTTTAATTTTATGAAAGTATTTGTGGTTCTGACATAGAATGACTACCAAAAAAGTGAACTATAATGTATTTCTACAATGTACTGTGCTTCTGTTCTACACTGCTGCCTGGAAAGATACTTACAGTACTTTGTTAGGTTACTACAAACAGGAGATGACAAGTAAAATTAAACTTCTTATTTTCCTGCTAGGGAGCCTTAGTCTTCTACTTCAAAACTTCATTTTTCAACTCTCCACACCCTTCATCTTAATAGATACTGTTCCTAATAACAATGTGTGAATATTGGTTTGTGCTGAGACTGATCAGTGTTAACATTAGTCAAAAAAGATACTGAAAGTCAAAGTGAAGTAAATTCTATCCAGGCCAGGCCAAATCTATCCCAAATAATATACTGAAAATACATGACCATTGATTCTAATGTGTATTAACTAGTACTTAAAAACAGCCTCCATAGTTCTTCCAATACTTGTACAACTAAACTTTGTGACCATTTGGCAGACATACTGGTATTATGGCAAAAGAGGTGAAATAATGAGTTAAGTTTCTTCCACCACAAGCCTCTAACAGAGTACCAAAAAAAAAAAAACCAAAACCAAAAACCAACTCTCTTAATCAGGATGTCATAAAGCATGTATTCTCTGTACCTCTCTCAATTTCTGGAAGGCCTGTGGTTGTTGAAGCCAAGGCACTCTCAGATCTCCTGGTGGCAAAAAGCATTTCCCTTAAACCATCAGTGGCAGGACTGGGCCAAGAGGCACATCAATTAACTAAAGTGATTAAGACTTGCAAATTTGTAGATATAAAGATTTTGTAAAGATAAATCTGATCTCATCCTGATACCTCCAATTAGAAACAACAAGAACTCAAAAAATAGAAAAAGCCGGAGTCAGCATCACCTCTTGCTCCTTGATTTTTAACTACCTAATTAGCTAGTATTTCCATGGAGTTGCTACCTTTTTCAGGATTTACAGATGAGACTTACAGAATCAGCATTAAGAACTAGTTTATACTTGCATACCACACAGTCTTATATCATAATATAACAATATTCAAATCCTGAAAACAGGATGGATGTATTTGAAGTTGCTTACAAAACTACCATGATCTAATTCACCTTCCCAAACGCCTTTGCACAAGTAGTCTTGAAGCCCTCTGAAAGAAATAATAAGCACATTGACAAGACAGATTTGACTGACAGAGTCAGCTTGGTCATCTAAATGGCTTTTGACAAGCTCCCTTAACAAATGTTAAGGAATCTAAGTATCCATGAAATAACAGAGAAGTTGACAATTGACAATTACTTGCCTAAAACTCAGGGAACACAGGCTGGAAATAAACAGTCATGGTGGAGAAAAGAGGAAAAAATATAACTTTCATAAATGACCTGGGGGGAAAAAAGAGGCTGAATAGGAAAGTGACCAAGTTACCAATATTAAGTTATTTTGAGTAGAAAACAGTGTGAAAAATTGCAGAAAAGCCTTACAGGATGCAGTGACTAGACTGCTAAGCTCAGTGCTGGTAACTGTATATTGGATACACATTATGTAAAACTGTCCTAATCTCACATACAAAATAATGGGACCTAAGCTGAACATCGCCCCTAAGGAAATTAAATATTAAGGCTATAATTGACTGTTCACTGAAAATTTCAGCTTACTGTTCAGTAGCAATCAAAAAAGCAAGCTGAAGATATGAATTATGATTAGGAATAGAGAAATAAAATGTGACTAGCATTATACAATTCATGGTTTGCCCCAGCTTAAATACGCTGCACAAGTCTAGGCTACGTATCTTGAAAAAATTGTATAGAATTGGAAAAGGACAATAACATCTGGAGCTGCTTTAATGACTAAGGAAGTTTAGATCAAAACCCACATGACTAAAGTCTACAAAATCATGAGTAACATGCAGACAGTGGATTGGATGAGATTTGTCACTACCTCTCCAAATACAAGACTAAAAAGCATCAAATAATATGAGCTGGTGCAAGATTCAGAGTCAACAAAAAAAGGTAGTTCATCACACAGTGCTTAGTTAAATTGAAGTCTTCCTAGCTGGGAACAATTTTCTGTGTTATATAGTATAGGTGTGAAGGAGCTACTAGCTTTAGATCATTTCCTTTAGTACTGGTTCATGTGCCATGCACTTCTGTGTCACGATGTACCTTTTATCCCCATCTCCGCTTTGCTCCCCATTTAGATGGCATCCTCCTTCTACAATGCTAGCAAACATCAGGATCAAGGTTTAAGTCTGGGCTTACACAGGCTCACTACAGACTAGTTCTCTGTACGCTGAATACCAGTCACTTTTCTCTACATCAATTGTATCATGGTCTCAGAGAACATTTCCATGGCACTCTGCCTATGAACAGCTTGGCCCATTGATTTTTGCTTACAGGAACATCCATATTCCAATGAATATGGATATGATGAAAATCTTAATCCATCTGCTTTCTCATCAAAACAAAAACAAATAAAAAAGAGGGAGGGGGAAACGAGCACATGGCTTGTAGACCATTCCTCGCTGCCATCAATGCATTAAGATGACGTACTCAGCAAGCTCCACAGAATGAAGGAAAGGTATTTCTGGTGAAACATTGTGATCAGTTTGCTAAGTACTGTATACTCTGAAAATCAGAACTCACTTCCAAATTCTGTAGAGTGAGACATGCTCTGACTGATACATATTATGGCAAGATTGGTTCACCGGAAAAAATGTTTCCGGTGACAAAAGTGAGAACATAAGTGATTTTGTTCTGTATTACTGTGCAGCTCTGTTTTTACAATTTTACTTCAAAATTGTCAGACAAGAGAAGCAGTCAGATTAGTTCTGCTTAGGGAGATGGGAAGCAGAAAATCCATATCTTAGTATCAGCCCAAAGAACCGAGCATTGAAGTCTGTAGGGATATTGTGGTTTAACCTCAGCCAGCAACTTAGCACCACGCAGCCGCTAGCTCGCTCCCCCATGGTGGGATGGGGAAGAGAATCGGAAGGGTAAAAGTGAGAAAACTCATGTGTTGAGATAAAGACAGTTTAATAGGTAACGCAAAAGCCACACGCACAAGGAAAGCAAAACAGGGAATTCATTTGCCCATTCCCATCGGCAGGCAGGTGTTCAGCCATCTCCAGGAACACAGGGCTCCATCACATGTAACGGTTGCTTGGGAAGACAAATGCCATCACTCTGAATGTCCCCTCCTTCCTCCTTCTTCCCCCAGCTTTATATGCTGGTCATGACATCATATGGTATGGAATATCCCTTTGGACAGTTGGGGTCAGCTGTCCCACCTGTGCCCCCTCCCAGCTTCTGGTGCACTCCCAGCCTCCTCACTGGTGGAGCGGTGTGAGAGGCAGAAAAGGCTTTGGCTCTGTGTAAGCACTGCTCAGCGAGATTGAAAACATGCCTCTATTATCAACACTGTTTTCAGCACAAATCCAAAACACAGCCCTGTACTAACTACTATGAAGAAAATTAACTCTATCCCAGACAAAACCAGCACAGGAGACAAAAAGCTCTCATCTCTTCCCTCCTCCAATGGAGGGGACAGTAGTGCAGTTTCTTCCATGAAATGTAAAGATATTAAAACCCTCTACTGGGACATGATCAGGATAATGTCTGCAAAAGCAGAAATTTAGCCTGCCCTTGAGCCTCTTCCGAGCCAAAGCTCAGCACATTTTAAATAGAAAGAGTGCACAGAGCCAGCCTATGTGCAGTGGTTGTTCATAGCACCAAATAGCTTCTACAAATGCCATTTCTACACAACAGAACCTGAATAAGAAGGCGGGGGGGGGGG
>NW_010541552.1:104506-104785 GCF_000687285.1 Phaethon lepturus
CGACACAACAGAACCGTAAAAAGAAGGGGGGGGGGGGGGGCGGCAGGGAAGAGTATGTTTGTCTGTCCATTAAAACATATCACCATGATAAGCAGTTCAGGATTGTTTCTCATCCAGTGGGTTTCTTCCCTTTGCTTCTGTTATAGGTTCTAAACATTTTTTGGGGTGTTTGACTAAGTAACCAAGGGCTATAAGAATTTTCATGCAGCAAACCACAGATGTCCCAATGCACATTCACACTTGACACGCCTCGCTGTCAGAGCCAAGAAACTGAGAAAT
>NW_010541552.1:104795-105225 GCF_000687285.1 Phaethon lepturus
GGTGCGGGAGTGAGTGGGGGTGGTGGGCGAGGTAAATGACACTGTGCTGTTTGATCCCTACACTTATTCCAGCACGGGACTTTTCAAGTCTACACCTACAGACAGTTTCATTTCACAGCTCTGAGTGGTCAAAGAGTAGGAAGAGCAAGAGCCTCCCTCAGAGGACTAAACTGAACACAGATGTCTTTATAGTCTTATAATCATGTTATCATGATGAAGCACACCAGACATATGTAATGCTTCTTTCACATTGAGGCAATGTGACAGCTCTGTGTAATTGCTGCTGAGCTGCTCATTTTAAAAACAGTTGTGAAAGAACTTGGTTCTACTGCAAGTTTGCCATGAGTGTTTCAGTATCATGAATTATCTCAAATACTAGCTTCCTAAAATTAAAGTGCAAGCAAAATGCTAAGGATTTGGGTCCTTTATT
>NW_010541553.1:0-6138 GCF_000687285.1 Phaethon lepturus
GTCCTTTCCAACCTTACTGATTCTGTGATTCAGCAGAAATGGCTCTCTGAGGGTTTATAGAGATATTTCTAGATGGATGAGGGGATAGAATAAAAGAACAAATGATTGAACAGCACTGTTCCTTCCGGTGGAACCACTGCATTTTGTTGGGAGAGAAAGGAAGGGATGAGGTAGCTCACCCCCCATGGCCAAAGTAATCTTTGATGATATGACGCTTCTGCATACCAGAAGCATTATTAAAGGCTGGCATCACTGTTTTGTAAATTATCTAAATACTGTATTTGTAAATATTGTCCTTGCACACAGTATACGTCTCCCTTACTACCCTCTTGTGCTACAAGGTGAAGTTGGAGGAATGTGCAGCCTAGTCCATCTGTGGAGCAGGGGTCCCAGAGAAGAAAACCCCATGATCATGTAGTTACCAAGTCATTCACCATGCTTACAGGTGATACTTGAAGGAACATACCCAGGAGTTGTTTGAAGGAAAATGGTGCTGCCCTTCCCATAAAGCTCAGTCCTGAGTACAAGTGTTTGTCTAGTGGAGTTCTGCTGGGAATGCTTGGTTTCTGGAGCTGTACCGAGAGAAACTGCAGTCCGAGCACTGAACTGCAGAGCCACAAAAAGATGCTGCTTTGGCGAAAAAAAAGGAAGGTTAAACAACCAGAAACTTGATATTAAGAAAAGAGGTCGTGATAGCAGTTAGACGTCTCTAAAGCAACACGGTAGCAGAGCTGAGTTTTTCTAGCAGATTTTTAAAAAAATTTATTAAATAGCTATGTTTAGCTATATTGTATTTACATCCCAGAGTAGGCACACAAATTGTTTTGGCTGAAACCTTCACATCCTTCCAGAAGACCCTCTTCGACTCTACTGCAGTCTTTAAAGCATTCCTCAACATCATTTAAATCTAGCCAGCAGCTAAGCCCCACATGGCTGTTTGCTCACTTCCCCCCGATGGGATGGGGGAGAGAATCAGAAGAGTAAAAGTGAGAAAACTCATGGGTTGAGGTAAAGAATCCATAATAGGTACAGCAAAAGCTGTGCACACAAGCAAAACAAAACAGGGAATTCATTCACCACTCCCTATGGGCAGGCAGGTATTCAGCCATCTCCAGGGAAGCAGGGCTCTGTCATGCTTAACAGTGACTTGGGAGGACAAAATGCCATCGCTCCAAATGTTCCCCCTTTCCTTCTTTGACCCAGCTTTATATACTGAGCCTGATGTTGTATGGTCTGGAATACCTCTTTGGCCAGCCTGGGTCAGCTGTCCTGGCTGTGCCCCCTCCCACCTTCCTGTGCACCCCCAGCCTGCTCGCTGGCGGGGTGGTATCGAGAAGCAGAAAAGACCTTGATTTCGTGTAAGCACTGCTCAGCAATAATAAATACATGCCTGAATTACCCACACTGTTTTCAGCACAAATCCAAAACATAACCCTGTACTAGCTACTGTGAAGAAAATTAACTCTATCCCAGCCACAACCAGCACAGTGACAATTTGGGATGGTCCACATTTCTGTGGATTAGACAGCCCTAAAAAATGTTGCATTTACCGTTGAGCAGCCTGGGACTTAAAAACTTCAAAATAAATGAAAGGGAGAAAATTATCACCTTGATATGTTTATTTTGCACTTTCTTCTAAATTTGTCAACAATTCAAAATGCAAAATAAATCAATCTTTAAAAATAAATAAAAAGATAGTTGAATGACAGTATGCACATTGCAATGCACTTCAGCTGCCCCAGCTATTCCATTCTTGTGAGCTGCAGGGGATTGATGTTAACGAGGTTCCTGTCTCCTGTTCTCGGGGAGTGGGATTTTGTGTAACTTGGGTCCCCGCTGGTTCAAAAACACGGCTGGCAGAAAGAGTAGAGGATGATTTGTTAATAGCGTTAACTGGAAACTGCCCAGTTAACGTTATTAATGTTGTTACCATTGAGCCTAGGTTTAAATGATGGTTAAAACCTGTGGTTTTGTTATGTGCTTTAAAAATGTGTTTAAAGAGAGGAGGAGCTGAGTGAGCTAGTAATTTGGGCTCTGATGATTTCGACACTATGAATTAAATCGCAGCTATGCATGCCTAAAAATTGGCTACAACTTCTTATAAGTAGTCTGGTTTTGGTTGTTGGGGGCTTTTTGTGGTGTTTGGTTTTTTTTTTCCCCTTTTTTCTCTTCAAAATCTCTTGAGTATGCAGCAGCTTTTATTGAAGTGAGATGAACTCCAGAGTTGTTCTGGTCGTCATAAATCAGGCTGCCTACTTAAGAGGCTGAGTGCATGTATAGGCATTACGATACTTATCCTTGTAAATCTTGAGGTTTCTTTCAAGCTATGGCTCAGTTCATATATGTGCCTGTAGTAATATCTTTTTTCTTAACAAATAAGCATTTTTTTGATACAGGAGTAATAGTGGATTAACCAAAAGGACTCCAGAAACTGGTCACATAACAGATGTGATATACCCTGGTTCTTCCAGGAACTTCCTGGTTTTAGAGAGTTATAGTAAAACATAGTAATTCAAATACGTGTTCTCTTCTCTCTTTAGATTACTTAGAGTGTTCAAAATTTCAGGTTGAGATCAAAGGGAATATTTCAAGAACTAGATCGTAAAACATTTACATGCTGGATTTGCTATTTATTAGTGACTAGAAGCCATGTTAGAAAACGTGTTCCAATTTTATTAAATGGGGTCTGGCAAATGTTGCCGTTGTTGAGATACTGCCTTGATAATAGCCAAAACTGAATTACGGTTTCTGTGTGTGTTGTAAGCAATTACATACAACCATTAACTGAACATGTATATTACATCTTGTCTTGGAAGGAGAATTCTGTCAGTGAAAATTTTATAGTAATTTCTGTGTTATGTTTTTGCTGAATAAGCAAATCATTGAACTATTGAAGCTGCAAAACTAAAATGCATCCATTTCTGTGTTGCAGATAATAACATCTTACTTGAACATTTTAAAAAAATGCGGTTGTACGGCCGTGGTGCAGTTCTCCAGGCGTGGTGCTCATTTTATTCCCTAGAACAGTGAATTTTGACATGCTTAAACATTCTTTTGGATGAGCTCTAACTCCTTCCTTGGCCCAAAGACTGTTACTTACGACTGTCTGCTCTTTCACAGGTATCAGGGCTTATAGGCAGGGTGCCTTTTGCTCTTATGCTAAAAATCTCGATTTTTGCTGTTGGAAGCACAGTTTTGTTTCTGGTTTACGGTTTGTCTTTTCGGGGATGGATGCTTAATGTTTGGACTCTGTGTACATTCTCGAAAGCAAACTCTTTTGGGTTGCCTAGGAACATCAGACAGAAATAATCAGCTCGCATGCTGCTGGCTCAGTATCTTCCTTCCTGGAGCATTCCAGATGTTGAGGATGCTTTGCCTTCCATGGGATTTCTTCACCCATTCAGAGGATATGCTCTCTTCCTAATGTAGAGCTAGCTTTCTTCTTCTAGTGCTTGCACTACATGGCTTTATATGCCCTCTGGTTCTCTGGTGTCACATTTTTTGCATCTTTGAGACTCTATTTCATCCTCAGATTTCTAATGTCTGCGTAGTTTTTTGAGGTCCCAGGAGTGACATTCGATTCCTCTGGTTGTCTTCAGCAGAAATTCAGGTGCCCCAAGAGACAAAATACTGTTGGAGTTATTTCCTAAAGTGTGTCTTCCGTGGAAGATACAAAGGCTTAGCAAACCTGCACTGGTGCAGTTCAAAAGATACGTTACATATGCTTAGAAGTTGTGTTGCAATACTTGGTATTCTAGACTCCATGTAAAATAAATATAATTAATAGAACTAATAATTAAACTGGGGTGAAGTTGAGTGAGGTACAAAGGAAAAGTAGTTAAGGACAATGTTTTAAAAGTGCCATTTGTGATTTGTCTTGTTTTCAGGTCAACAAATGTGAGTAAATGAAAGTGATTGACTTGAGAATCTGCCAAACATATTTATTTCTAGAGAAGAAAAAATATCAGAGTTTCTTAAAAGATATTCTTCTGTCACAGCAGATGTATCCTAAAGCCTCCTCAAGTTTTCCCCATGATTTTATCTGAAATTTTAGCGCTTCTTGCATTTGAAAGTGTTCCTTAATATGAAAGACAAAGAAGTTTTGAACATAATGCTCTTGATAGCCCTGTGGCTCTCAAACTCTACAAGACATTCGTCTGCTCTGTAAAAAGGCATTTCCATACTAGTTAATTGGAATTGCACAAATTGCGAGAGTAAAATGGAGTAACTTAATTGTTGAATGTCTAAACATGATGTTCTGATTATTAAGTCTTCTCTGCATTTACAATATTTTAGAGCAACTTGCTAGAATCTCACTGTGACTTTCTTCCAAGCGTATGTGTGGAGCTGACTCACGTAGACTAGCTCTGTGCTCCAAAGGGGCTGTGAGGATCTTGTAAGGAACCAGCACGGAGCCCTCCAGAGTGTCGCTAGTGAGGGAGTTACCTAATTTACATCAGGAGCTCTGAAGGAAGCTTCAGAAAAGGAGGAGGGACTTGGGGGGATTGTCATTATTTATCATAGGTAAATTTTCTCTCTTTATCTCTTTCTACATGCAGCTTTTCTAAATACTTGCCAGATCATTCAGATTAAAAAACTGGAGGAGAAAACTTAGGCAATTTACCATTTAAACATTTCTAAAACAAAATTATTTCTTTGGTTATTACATATTAATGTAAACCTGGGAGTGTTTCATTATTTAGCCTTTCCTTAAGTGAGTTACTGAGCACGTGGCCTGGTTATTTAGCCCCTGTACTGCTCAAGAGTTGCCTGACTGGGCAATTCTTTGGCTGCTAGACTTGGGTACTGCAGCCCAGTGTAGTTCTTAGTCTGCCCTTGACAGCTACTGTCGCGTTGATACCTTGCTTATTTTGGGATACCAGTCAAATGCTTATTTCTAGTCAAATGCCATCATTTTTTGTGTTTGTTCATGGATCAAGCAGCAGGAGGTGGTAGAAATTAAGTCTCACCTTTAGGCTCATAAAATATGCCATTTCCAGTAACCTAGGAAGTGTCAACTTATCTCTACATGTGTGGAGAAAGGATATGTATTATTTGGAAATGTCAGTCCAGTAGCACAGTTTTCCGCTAACTGCTAACTTTAGCTTGGTTTAGTTTTTTGTTATATCGCTCAGGGAAAAAAATAATTATATGATGAATTACTTAAATGCATGCAAATACATTTTCATACTGAAAAATGTTGAGAAGAAAATGCAGCAAGCAAAAGTTTTCATGTGTGTTAGTACACAAGTAGTTCCAAACTTTAACTATAGCGGTCCTGCTTCAGATCTATTTTACTTTAGAATATTAATTTTCACTGAAATGTCCTTTCAAATGTATAGTGGAAGAACAGAAAAGAAGGCTCCATAATCACAAAACCCCCGAATATTTTTCGTTTTATATTTAATTTATTTTAAAAATAAGTAGACAGTGATGACTACAACAAAATTGCACTTGCTTAGTATTAATGTTACTGTGAAAACCACTAATGCTAGTGTTTATGCAAGAAGAATGTAAAGAGCTTTTGTAAAGCTCAGGAGTTAAGCTGGTAGCTCTGATTTAACTAACTAGTGCAAATTACAGGAGTTGCTTTTGGTCCCCCTGCTCTGAATCTACTGACGTACCGAAACATAGTGATTTCCTCTACAGATCAGTGAAAAAGACATTTTAAATCATGCTTTGGAATACAAAGACGAGGTGGTAACTGAGCCCTCTTGTGTGTGCACATAATAAATAAGCCAGGTTCTTCTTTTACTTGTGTTTTCCTTGCATATTTAGCAGTGTTAGATCTCTGCATTTATTTACCTTTGAGATCTTAATCTTGCTCTCTCTGAAACTGTTTTAAGCTCAGTCAGTTAATACTTTTAATGTCAGCTTTGCTGTGTGCAGACAGACATCTCATCATACTGTTCAGTGATGTAACCAACCATTTTTTTCATAAGCTATCTAGTATCAACCAGATGATGCCAGCTTGCAGGCACAACCAGCATTACTCAAATTGCACCCGGCTCTTGGGGCTGTGCACAACAGAATAAATCCCTTTGGCTCGATGATTATGTTTTTTAAATTGTATTTCCAGTTTCGGTACAGGTGTTTACTATCCTGTATTAAAAATGTGACTTGAGTTTGCGTGTCAAG
>NW_010541554.1:0-1385 GCF_000687285.1 Phaethon lepturus
CCGGGCGGATCTGGCCGGTGGCGCGACGCTCCACAGGGAACATCTAGTGAAAGCAAAGCCAGACCGTGCAGTTACTGGTTTCCCCCTTTTCCACTGGCGGTGCGTTCATTTCTGGAGGTTTCTCCCCCTTCCCCGCAGAGGTGCTGGGCAGGGCTGTGCCGCGGCCGTGGCCGTGCTGCCGGGAAGGGGCGAGGGGTGCTGGGAGCAGGGCAGGACAGTGACTCAGCTCAGCCCGGCGGGACGTTTCTGCAGAAGGGGGAAGGAAGCAGCGATACCTGTCACCTTCTGTAACCATCAGTGGGGCAGCGTCAATGTTTTTTCCATTCAGTTCAAAAACTCCTACTTCGTGCTTACTGTGGTGATCTGCAACCGGGAGAGACCGAAAGGCCACTTGCAGGGCACAAATGCTCCGTGTTCCTTCGCAGGGACGTTGGAGGCTGAACCTGCTCACAGGGTACAAAGCCCAAAGCAGAGAAAGCCAGCGCCTCGTGGCTGCTCAGCCCCGCGGTGGCTGCATGTGACCCATCATGTCCCAGCTCCCACGCGAGGCAGGGAACCAGCATCGGCACCATCTGATGGACCACGGGGCTTGGAGCAAGGACCGGGAGAGGAGGCACGCCGTGGCCACAGGGACACCGCGGCACCAATGCCGTGCCACGTGTCGTGGCCCTGCACGCGCATCTGATGCAAAGGATAGGATCATCACTGGGCTTGAGTCTCCCGCTGGGAAGACCTGTGGAGGGTCCCAGGAGGGAGCGGGAAGGCAGAGGCACGGCCGGGAGGAGGGGTTGCAGGGTGCAAGGGCTCGGGGGAAAATGCACCTTTGACCGCGTGTAGCCGGTGGCCGTCCATGCGCAGACTCGCCCCACCAGCGCGTGCCCTGGGCAGATGGCAGAGCCCACGGCCCGTTCAGCTGGAGAGCTAAAGCCGACGGCAAAGGAAGCGACGATTTTGGCCTTGCTTGCACTGCTTGAGCGTGGCAGAGCATGGCCCTGGAGCGATGCTCCCAGCCCTGCCCTCCCGCAATCGGGGTTTTGCAGGGGAAACCTGCCTCCGTAAATAGCAGCAGGAGACTTGCAGTTTCCACCCTGGTGAGCCCTCAAGAGGGAAGTGAGAAGCACTTGGGGGCGGTTTGTCCCTCCTTGCTGAGCAGAGATCAGGCAGTGTGATTGCGACTTTCAAATTCTCAGTGTATCCTGCAGGCTGGGACCCCATCTCCTTCATCATGCGCCCCAGCAGCCCGGCCCTCTGTGCCCCGAGTGGCATCCTCCCCTCCCACAGCCTCTGAGGACGGTGTGTGGCTCTTAAGCACCTTCAAACATGGTCCCCCGTGAGCTGCCATCTCGCAGACGAGGTGGTGGCTGCCGGCCTCGGCCGCCCTCGGG
>NW_010541554.1:1440-1871 GCF_000687285.1 Phaethon lepturus
GGCCCCGGGGCCCAGGGGTGGGCATGCGGCGGCAGCCGCCAGCACCCCGTTATGGGTTCCTGGGTTAAACCTTTCGCAGTGTGCCACTGGTGGGAGAGTGTCGATCAGCAGTTCCTCGTGCAGCCTCCCAAACGGTGCATCCCTCTGCATCCCTCTGCATCCCTCTGCGTGCACCCTGCAGCAGCCCCCCTGCATCGTTTTGCATCCTCCAGCACCCATCTCCATGTGGCTCCAAAGGTCTATTTGGGGTGATAGAGCCCAGCTTTGCCCAACAACAAAATCCCTTTTTTATCTGCGCTCTCGCCCCAGTGGCATTGCTGCAAGGTGAGCTGCAAGTAACAGGCAGACAGGGTGGATAATGTTTGGCTCCAAAAATTTTGGGGGGATGCCTCACCTTCCCTTTGAGCAGCTTTGCTGGGATATTTTCCTCC
>NW_010541555.1:0-2329 GCF_000687285.1 Phaethon lepturus
CAGGCTGGCTTCCCTGTCTACAAGTACGTGCCCTACGGGCCGGTGAACGAGGTGCTGCCCTACCTGTCCCGGAGAGCCCAGGAGAACAGGGGCTTCGTGCAGAGGGCGAACCGGGAGCGGGACCTTCTCTGGAGGGAGGTCAAGAGGCGGCTCCTCGCCGGCAGCCTCTTCGGCCCCAGCCACTAACCCCAACTGTGGCATCCAGCCCGGGGTCTCCTGTGCCTTCACCCATAACCACTGTTGCCGTTCCCCGTCCTAGTTCTACTGCCGTTTCCCTTCCAGCCCTGGGAAGGGAAGCGTCTTTGTTGCTGTTTGAACCACGTACACCTTCTGGAGGTCACTACTGTAGGGTTGCCCCAGCTGGCCCTGCCCTGAGGGATGTCCCTCTGCTGTCCCACGGTCTCTGGAGCTGCGCTTGCCCTGGGCTGTCTCTGGGGAGATCCTGGGGTTTTCGGCTTGCGGGGTTGCACAGGGAGATTTGGCTGCCTGCTTTATGTCATGGGCTCAGGTCCAGGGCAGGCTGGATGGCTCAGGGAAAAGCTGGCCTCAGCCAAAAGCTCCTCCAGCCTCTGCCAGGGCTGGGGCTTGGTCTCCTCCGGTTCCTTGGAGGCAGATGCCAAAGCAGAAGCCGCAGTGGCCTGTGAAGGGTCACTGGGCAGGGGCAGGATCAGTCCCTGCTGCCTGTCCCAGGGCAGCCACTACCTGGCTGCTCACCAGCCCTGCACGGAGCAGAGCTGGGCAGGACCAGGCTCTCCCCCCATCCTGCCGTGCTGAGCGGAGCCAGCGCTGCCCGGGGTTGTCCATCCTCGGGCACGCACCCAGTGGGGCAGGAGGGGAAGAGGAGCCGGCCAGCCCAATCCCTGTGCTGTTCCTGCCCCGCCTGCGGTCCCCGGCTCCTGTGCTGGACCAGGGCTGCTGCGGGCAGGGGTGGTGGCCGTGTGGGAGCACCAGGAGCCAGACGACAGCTCGGCTCTGCTGTACACTGGATTTGCAGAGAGTGGTGATGATTAAATCATAACTGTTCTTGCTCCCGTCTCTCTTGGAGTCACTGGGCAGCTGTCTGTCCCTGGGCTCTGCTTCACCACGCTGGTCTCAAGGGGTGGGTTAGTGCCTGCTTTCGGCCCCCTCCAGCTGCATGCTTTGGCCTGAGCTGCAGCCAGGGCTTGAAAGGAGCCAGAGACGGGCTGCACTGAGTGAGGCCAAACTTCCCCGGGCCTGGGCATGGGGAAGCTGTGGAGCTGTCCATGATGGGCCTGGGGGGAGCTGGGAGCCCTGGAGCATCCTCAGCTGCCCCCAGCACCCTGCAGCTCATGGAGGGGGGGGTGGCAGCTGTGAGAGAGCCTCTCCCCTCCTGAGATCAGCTTTTGGGGGATGTGCACCCTGCAGGCTTTCATTGCCTCAAATTAGGAGCAGTTTCTCCCGGGCTCATTTTGGGCTCTGTAGGACCACGAGCATCTCTGGGCTTCCCTGCCTGGCAGCTAAAAGGCAGCATCTCCTTTTTCCCTGGATTGTTCCCTCTGCTTATGGCAAGCCACCCAAGCCAAAGGGGTGAAATTTAGGCTTTCCAGACATGTTCACCTACTGCCTTTCTCTCTAGCTGAGACTCCCATGCCTTAGACAACACCTGGAGGAGCAGGGAGTATGGCTGGGTCATGGGGCCGGGGCTGCTGGGACCTAAAAGCAGTGCTGGAGCAGGCAGCAGCTGGGTTCCTGGTATTTTGGGGAGGAGAGGAGATGCACTCCCCGCACCGTGCTGCCTCTCCAGCCTGTGGCAGTGGCATGGAGCATGCTCCATGGCCTGGGCTCTGTTGGTGCGGCCGGACGCATGAGCAGCCATCATCTGTTGCAGGCTTCTGCAAAGACCCCCGGTCACCTGCACCGCTACTGCAGGAGCAGATGTGGCTTCTGTGCCAGCAGCTTCGTGTATCTGTACACGGTCCCTTTTGACCTCTCTTTTTGGAGTTAACTCCCTCCCCAGCCCCCTTTCCAGGGCAGAAGGGACGCGTGTGCCTGCAGGCAGCTCCGCAGCGTGCCTCCGCAGTGCGTGTGCTGCCGGTTGCAGCAGCCGTGTGTGGGTGCAGGGTGCAGGGTGCTGCCTCCTGTCTACCCATGGCACTGGATGCCCTTGAAACCCCAACCCAAAACACAGGAGTGTTCTCAACAGGAGTTGTTCTTTACCCATGCTCAGTCAGAAAACAGCAACCGCTCCTTTTATTTCTGGGTGCCTTGACCCAACCAAACCCTCCCTATGTCTCAGCCTTTCCCCACTGTGCTCAGTTTTAGCTCTCGCTGCTGGAAGCTGCTTTCTGCTTCTCCCGAAGGAAGGGGA
>NW_010541556.1:0-260 GCF_000687285.1 Phaethon lepturus
GCACGCAAGAGTGACTCCAGATGCATTAGAAGTGCCGTGCTCCAATTTCAATTTCATCGTCTCACAATCATTTTCAGGCTCCTCTTAGTGCCACATTAACGAAGCCTGCTCGTTTGAATGCATAATTAGCCCAAGCATTCTACCTCGCTAATTTCGAAGCAAGAGTGGGGGGCGGGAGGGGGGAATTTGCATATTAATTTAGCAGAGGGAGAGAAAAATTGTTTACCACTTGCTTCTTGCTGTTGATCACAGCGGACTTA
>NW_010541556.1:600-883 GCF_000687285.1 Phaethon lepturus
GCAAAAGCATCACCCCTCCTGGGTCCGTGCAAAGTGCACCCCGTCCCCCTCGGCGTGTCCCCTCCCAGGGGACAGCTCCGTTCCCACATCCCCCCCTGCTTTTTAGCATCGCCCACCCGTAATATGATGTGGGATGCACACGTGTGCCATCCCCAACAGCCCTTTGCAATGGGGTGGCTCGTGGCATCGGTGTGCATGGGATACCTGCAAATAAGATGCACCCACAGAGCGCCCACGGACTGGGGTGGGCAGTCTCGCTGAGCACCGACAACTCGCTACACCC
>NW_010541556.1:1127-1339 GCF_000687285.1 Phaethon lepturus
AAAAAAAGGAGAAAAGCCTAAAAAAAAGCCCCAAAACCCAGCTGAGGAACTCCTGGGCAACAGGATGCTGCAAATATTGTGGGCTACTGCCGGACTTGAGGGTGGTCACAGATGCAATGAGCCGTATTTTGGCCTTTGGACCTTCATCCCCATCTCATCTGGGCTTTGCACCTCCATCCTCAGCTCACCCGAGCTCCCCAAAAGGGCTTAAT
>NW_010541557.1:0-456 GCF_000687285.1 Phaethon lepturus
CATGCCATCCGGTATACCCAGTCATCCCTTTCCTCCTACTGGCCGGAAGCAGGGACCCTCTATTCCTGTTCCTGGTGGGAGTATTCACTGTCTGACCCTTGCAGTGCCAGACCAGAAGTCCCCTCACCAGAATCAAGGGAGGTGATCTTACTCCTTCTTCTGTGTCTGGGAGATCACTGATTGCCGCCTTGTGTCTCTACAGCGACTGAACTGACAGCCTTCTTGGGTGGCCCCTTCTTAACAGCTGTCTTCCCTCTCAGTTCACTACATGGTCTTCCAGCTTAAAGGGGGGTTCACCATCCCACTTCCCCATGTCCTCCCCCTGGTCACGCAGGAAAAAACAGAGTGCTCCACATGGCATGCCCCTGGGGCTCCCTTTCCCTCTGACTGGGGCAGGAGAGGACTGATTTCTGGGGGCGCCCCTGACAGCCAAGGTGCTGTCCCGTAGGGATGAGG
>NW_010541557.1:538-788 GCF_000687285.1 Phaethon lepturus
AGGAGGTACAGAGATTTTCTTAAAAGCTTGGGAGCCAAGAAGACACTCTCTCCACAGTTGGTGTATCTATATCTGGGCAATACATCGCTGCCAAGCTGTTAGAATATGATGCTGGGGCACTTTAAATCACCTTCCTCCACAATAGCCCATGTGCACAGGACATTCAGATCTTTGGAGGCCTCATCATTGTCTAGGTCACTGTAGATGACTTCCAGCACTGCTAATTCTCTCAGGTACTGGATGCCTTCAT
>NW_010541558.1:0-214 GCF_000687285.1 Phaethon lepturus
TGGTTTGAAAGCTCCCCGGCTCTCGCCTCTGACGTTTGGGATCGAAAAGCCGCTCTCGCCGCCGTTGCTGTCGCCGCTTTCAGTTCTGCTCCTCGGGCAATCCCCTGTGTCCCGTATATAAACCATTTGGACATGTCTGTAGCAGGCATTTTTTCTGAGCGTGGTAGGCTTCTTCCTTTGCTGTGGTCACGAACAGCTCATGGCTTTCCTTGCC
>NW_010541558.1:340-695 GCF_000687285.1 Phaethon lepturus
AGCCGCTGCGAGCAGGCCCTGGGGAAGGCGTGGGGCTCGCTGCGGGAGCCTGAGCAAACCCTCTGCCCAGGGTTCAGGTCTCTGCATCGCAGCGCAGGGATGCAGAAACCCCTCGGGAAGCTGCTTAAAATGGGTGAAACAGTCAATTTTTCTTCTCCCTCAAGGAAAGGCTGCAGCAGTTGAGCTGCAAGTCCCCCCATCCCTGCCCTTACCCTCCCTGCCAGACCTCAGCTAAAGGCTGGCACTCTGTAAGGAAAATAAAATCCTGTCCTAAGCGTCCAGTGGTGCTATCAGCAGCGGAGAACTGGCATGGCTACCGGGAAGCATCCAGCAACGCACCCGCAGCCCCTGCCTG
>NW_010541558.1:726-1953 GCF_000687285.1 Phaethon lepturus
TCCCTGCCTCACCTATTGCAGGCAGGAGGATCTTCCCGAGGCCCTGCCCTCGCTGCGGCTGTGCCCCCAGAGACACCCAGCACCGGGTTTGCTGTTGGTTTTGCCTCCAGCATTATCCCTCTTTCCTTTGGCATATGCAGCCCACGAACCGGGCTCTGCCCATCCTTCCCTGGCTACAACGTCCTGGCGCGGGAGGAGGCTGCGGCCAGAGCAGACACGTGGAGCGGCCGCGCCCGCAGACACGTGGAGCGCCAGCCCCATCTCTGGGAGCAGCCGAATTTCTGCTGGGAAGCTCTTGAATTAGAGCAGCGAGCACGGCAGGACACCTTCACCTCCCATCATGAGGTCTGTCTGTACCCTCCTGCCTGCAATGAGGGATTCCCAACACCACAAACTCACTTGCTAATTTTACATCTGCCACAAATTCCTCTGCCTTTCCCCTCCTCGCTGGGCCTTTAACAGAGGAAATATTTCTCCTGAGGGATGAAATGATTCTCAAACCATTTGGTTGCTCCTCCAGTATTTGCTCCCCCTTTGCATGCAACACATCATTGGCAAAATGCAGAGGCCCTGCATATTTCCAAATCCAATGTAATTCTCAACTTATCTCCATGTTTCTGCCCTGTGGCCTTCTCGGGCGGTTCAAATAGCGGTGCGAACCCCATCGGGGTCTCCACAGCACTCCCTGGGGTGCTTAAGGAGGATGGGAGACCCGCCTGCACCACCTGCTTTTTGGTTTTATAGCTCCTGTTTTTATCTCACCTGCTGCCTGCTGGGGTCAGAGACACCTCCTCCACCCCTATTTCACCAGCCTCCAGGCCTCCCGCCTCCAAAAGCCCGAGGATGGCTCTCGCCGAAGGCAGCTAGCAAGCCAGAAGTGACGCCTCGCGTGAGCACTGTGCCAGCCCGGCTGCACCAGCAGGTCCAGGGATGCACGTGGGGGCAGGAGGCACAGCCCGTGTGGGACCTTTGGTGCTGCCTCGTGCGTGTCCTTGCTTCCCAAGGATGCTCAGTGTGTGCCAGAGGCTCGCTGGCCACCCCACTCGAACAGGGGCCATGCCCCCCATCGCACCTGAACCCGTAGGCTCATCTCTGAGGAATGAACTCAAACTCCTCCAGCACCGTGGGGACCAAAAGCCTTTGAGCTGCTTTTTTGTCCCCTGGGTTTGGCTGGATCAGAAAGGGTCTGTGCTGTGCCGCGGTGAGGGGAGGGCACTGCCGAGCCGA
>NW_010541558.1:2876-4251 GCF_000687285.1 Phaethon lepturus
AGCCAGCCCTGCCCCAAGAGGTTCAGCTCCCACCCGCCCAGGGAGGCTCTGGGGTTGTCCCAGCTGGGCGCAAACACCCAGCGGGGCAAAGGCCGCGGTTACAGGGAGGGGAAGAAGCACTGGGGGTCCTGGCAGGGCACAGCTGGAGGATGAACCTGCTGGGGTGGGTGACCACATAAAGACCCACAGACCCTGCAAGCACCGCAAACCCGCCAGCCATGGCACAACCAGCCCCTGAGCCGTGGCTGGGAGGGACGTCACAGCCCAGGTGCCTGCAGTAAGCGAGGGCTGTGATTTCCCTCTGCACCAAAATCACTCCCGGGGTGACTGTGGGCACCCCCGCAGCCGTCGGTGCTGCCGAGCCCGCCTGCATGGCCTCAGAGGTCCCTTATGGCTGTCGGCCCCGCAGGCTCATTGCACCCCTTTAAAAAGTTTACAAAGATATCCTTCTAGCAGCTGGAAACGCGCTGACGAGTGGGCTCCTCGTGTGCCTGCTTGCGTCCCCAGAGGGATGGCGAGGTGCTCCTGGCTTCTGTGCGTTAAATCATTTCCCCGTGGTAGTACCGCAGTGCTCCTCTCGCTTATTCATTACCACAAGGGTAAACAAAAGAGCTCAGCTTGAAAGTCCTCTGCCAGCAAACTCAGCACTCTGAGTTTTGTCTCGGAGTGACCGCGGGTGCCGCTTTGCTTGCTTCCATTTCCACTTGCTCCCAGCTCCTCGGGCTGGGAGGTGCTCGGGTGGAAACACCACGCTGAGCCTGTCACCCCTCTCTGGCTTGGCCCTCACCAGCGGGGAAGGAAGGAGAAGGGTATTTTGTGACCTGCAGAGCTCCCACCCTCGCTTTAAGCATCGCTTGCACACCTTGGAGCTTCCTCCTTGTAGTGCCATGGAGGGGCAACACCTCCCTTGTCCTGGTCATCGGTGGGGGGAAGGAGGAGGAGAAGCCTGTGGGGGAAGCAACATCTCCCCTCCGCATTTGGAAGGACCCCACCAGCGGTGGGTTCCCTGGTGAAGGCAGCCCCCACAATTTGCACTGGGGGAGGCACACACGCAGCCTTCAGCACAGGTTCCAGACCCTCCCCCCCATCTCCTGCTGCTGCCTGCAGGAGGGAGGGAACACGGAGCAGGAGCCTCATGATGAGCCTTCAAAGCAGAAATCGATTTCTTCTCTGGTTACGCGGGTCGCCCGGGTGGGACACCATCAGCTGCTAATGCCTGGGGCCCGCACCCAGCATGGCGCAGGAGCGCAGCCGGCGCTGCGGGGTCCCAGCGAGAGGCGCAACGATGCCGAGGGGCTGGCAGGGTCTCCCCGGCTCTGCAGGAGCAGCTGGGGTGGGTGGCAGTGCCCCTCGCTCCGGGATGGAGACAGTCGGC
>NW_010541559.1:0-206 GCF_000687285.1 Phaethon lepturus
GGGACACGGTGACGCTGGCAGCACCATCGCTCACGCCCGGATTTTCTCCCCGGTGACTCTGCAGGTCCCATGTCACGGGCAGATGGGGCTGAATCCTGCGGGGCTCAGAGGGGGAGAGGGTGGGACCCGCTGCGGGGGGGGGGTGGCCCAGTGGATGCTGTTGAGCCCGGCGTGCGGGAGGAGGGACAGCAGGGGCCGAGAGGCTG
>NW_010541560.1:0-200 GCF_000687285.1 Phaethon lepturus
ATTCCCCCCCAAAAAACGCCCCGAGCGGGAGAAAGCAGCGGCGGGGGGAGGATGGGGAAACCCATCGGGTTTCACGGGGGATGCTGCCGCCTCCCGCGCCGGCGCTGTATTTATGTCACCCCGCTCCCCGCACCACATTTCATGTCCGCCCCGTAACGAAGCTGAAGCTGGGTAATAAATATCAGCGTGCTGGTAAGCGG